>NC_083569.1:44249648-44549648 GCF_027579695.1 Neoarius graeffei
AAGTATTTAGTCAGCCACCAATTGTGCAAGTTCTCCCACTTAAAAAGATGAGAGAGGCCTGTAATTTTCATCATAGGTACACTTCAACTATAAGAGACAGAATGGGGGGAAAGAATCCAGGAACTCACATTGTAGGATTTTTAATGAATTAATTGGTAAATTCCTCGGTAAAATAAGTATTTGGTCACCTACAAACAAGCAAGATTTCTGGCTCTCACAGACCTGTAACTTCTTCTTTAAGAGGCTCCTCTGTCCTCCACGCGTTACCTGTATTAATGGCACCTGTTTGAACTTGTTATCAGTATAAAAGACACCTGTCCACAACCTCAAACAGTCACACTCCAAACTCCACTATGGCCAAGACCAAAGAACTGTCAAAGGACACCAGAAACAAAATTGTAGACCTGCACCAGGCTGGGAAGACTGAATCTGCAATAGGTAAGCAGCTTGGTGTGAAGAAATCAACTGTGGGAGCAATTATTAGAAAATGGAAGACGTACAAGACCACTGATAATCTCCCTCGATCTGGGGCTCCACGCAAGATCTTACCCCGTGGGGTCAAAATGATCACAAGAACGGTGAGCAAAAATCCCAGAACCACACGGGGGGACCTAGTGAATGACCTGCAGAGAGCTGGGACCAAAGTAACAAAGGCTACCATCAGTAACACACTATGCTGCCAGGGACTCAAATCCTGCAGTGCCAGACGTGTCCCCCTGCTTAAGCCAGTACATGTCCAGGCCTGTCTGAAGTTTGCTAGAGAGCATTTGGATGATCCAGAATTGGATTGGGAGAATGTCATATGGTCAGATGAAACCAAAATAGAACTTTTTGGTAAAAACTCAACTTGTCGTGTTTGGAGGAGAAAGAATGCTGAGTTGCATCCAAAGAACACCATGCCTACTGTGAAGCATGGGGGTGGAAACATCATGCTTTAGGGCTGTTTTCTGCAAAGGGACCAGGACGACTGATCCGTGTAAAGGAAAGAATGAATGGGGCCATGTATCGTGAGATTTTGAGTGAAAACCTCCTTCCATCAGCAAGTGCATTGAAGATGAAACGTGGCTGGGTCTTTCAGCATGACAATGATCCCAAACACACCATCCGGGCAATGAAGGAGTGGCTTCGTAAGAAGCATTTCAAGGTCCTGGAGTGGCCTAGCCAGTCTCCAGATCTCAACCCCATAGAAAATCTTTGGAGGGAGTCGAAAGTCCGTGTTGCCCAGCGACAGCCCCAAAACATCACTGCTCTAGAGGAGATCTGCATTGAGGAATGGGCCAAAATACCAGCAACAGTGTGTGAAAACCTTGTGAAGACTTACAGAAAACGTTTGACCTCTGTCATTGCCAACAAAGGGTAGATAACAAAGTATTGAGATGAACTTTTGTTATTGACCAAATACTTATTTTCCACCATAATTTGCAAATAAATTCTTTAAAAATCAGACAATGTGATTTTCTGGATTTTTTTCCCTCATTCTGTCTCTCATAGTTGAAGTGTACCTATGATGAAAATTACAGGCCTCTCTCATCTTTTTAAGTGGGAGAACTTGCACAATTGGTGACTGACTAAATACTTTTTTGCCCCACTGTACAGGGCAATTCTTGAGGAAAACCTGTTTCAGTCAGCCAGTGGTTTGAGACTGGGATGAAGGCTGACATTCCAGCAGGACAATGACCCTAAACATACTGCTAAAGCTACACTGGAGTGGTTTAAAGGGAAACATTTAAATCTCTTGGAATGACCCAGTCAAAGCCCAGACCTCAATCCAATTGAGAATCTGTGGCATAACTTGAAGATTGCTGTACACCAATGCAACCCATCTAACTTGAAGGAGCTGCAGCAGTTTAGTCTTGTGGAATGGGAAAAAATCCCAGTGGCTAGATGTGCTAAGCTAATAGAGACATACCCCAAGAGACTTGTAACTGTAATTGCAGCAAAAGGTGGCTGTACAACATATTGACTTTGGGGGGTGAATACCTATGCACACTCCAGATTTCTGTTTTTTCATCTTAATTACTGTTTGTGTCACAATTTAAAAAAAAAAATCTTTAAAGTGGTAGGCATGTTGTGTAAATCAAATGGTGCTTACCCCCCCAAAAATCCATTTTAATTCCAGCTTGCAATGCAACAAAACAGGACAAACACCAAGGGGGATGAATACTACAAGACACTGTACATCAACATGGGAAATAAAAGAGAACACACAAACCAAATGAGGGAGAAGTGTGTTGACCTTCATAAGTCAGGGAATGATTATAAAAAATAGCTACTCACCTGAAATATCCATTTCTACTGTTAGGGTGATAATAAAACAGTGGACTCCACCTGGAACTTTTACAAATTTGCCTGGAAGAGGATCTAAGTTCATTTTGCCCACAAATACAGTAAGGAGGGTGAGAGAGAGAGAGAGAGAGAGAGAGAGAGAGAGAGAGAAGGATCACTGTTTGTGAATTACAAGAAAAAGTAAAATCTTGGGGTTTCCAAGTCTCCAAAACCACCAGCAGATGCCACCTCCATGCCAACAGCTTATTTGGAAGGTCTGACAAAAAAAGCCTTTTCTGTCACTTAACCACCAACATAAGCACATGAAGTTTGCAAAATGTGACTACAACTCTGACTGGAACCGTGTTCTCTGGTCTGATGTTACAAAAATGGAGCTTTTTGGCAATAAACACTCAAGCTAAGTTTGGTGTAAAAAGAAGGATGGCTATAATGAAAAGAACCCACTCATCTCATCTCATCTCATCTCATTATCTCTAGCCACTTTATCCTTCTACAGGGTCGCAGGCAAGCTGGAGCCTATCCCAGCTGACTACGGGCGAAAGGCGGGGTACACCCTGGACAAGTCGCCAGGTCATCGCAGGGCTGACACATAGACACAGACAACCATTCACACTCACATTCACACCTACGGTCAATTTAGAGTCACCAGTTAACCTAACCTGCATGTCTTTGGACTGTGGGGGAAACCGGAGCACCCGGAGGAAACCCACGCGGACACGGGGAGAACATGCAAACTCCACACAGAAAGGCCCTCGCCGGCCCCCGGGGCTCGAACCCAGGACCTTCTTGCTGTGAGGCGACAGCGCTAACCACTACACCACCGTGCCGCCCAGAACCCACTCCCAACTGTAAAATATGGTGAAAGTTCTGTGATTTTTTGGGGGGGTCTGTTTTTCTTCCAAAGGTCCTGGAAACCTTGTTAGGGTACATGGCATCATGGACTCCATGAAATACCAGGACATTTTAAATCAAAATCTGGCTGCTTCTGCCAGGAAGCTAAAACTGGGTTGTCATTGGATCTTCCAGCAGGACAGTGATTTGAAGCATATGTCCAAATCAACACAAAAATGGCTAGCTGACCACAGAATCAGGCTTCCACCATGGCCATCTCAGTCCCCTGACCTGCACCCCCATTCAAAACCTGTGGGGTGAGCTGAAGAGGAGAGTGCACGAGAGAGGGTCTAGGACCCTGGATGATCTGGAGTGATTGTGTAAAAAGGAATAGGCTCAGATGCCCTGCTCTGTATCTCTGACCTTCTAAAATGTTATAGGAGACTTAGTGCTGTTTTACTGACAAAGGGAGGTTGTGCAAATTGCAGGGGTGCCAATAATAGTAGCACATGTTTTTACTGAAAATAAGTATTCCTTGATGGGGGATTTGTTTTTCTTTAAATAAATTTATTTCAATTAAATGTTGGATTTTTCTCATTTTTTCAGTGTGAGATGAAACAACTTCATCTGATGAAGGGTGGATTTTTTCCAGCCCTTTTTTACTAATCTTTTGGGGGGCAATAATCATGTAGGGCACTGTATTTTTCATATGCAATTATTTCTGCACAGCTCCTAGACAATATTATATTATCCATCCATCCATCCATCCATCCATCCATTATCTGTAGCCACTTATCCTGTGCAGGGTCGTGGGCAAGCTGGAGCCTATCCCAGCTGACTATGGGCGAGAGGCATGGTACACCCTGGACAAGTCACCCGGTCGTTGCAGGGTTATATAATATTATATCATCTCATCTCATTATCTCATCTCATCTCATCTCATCTCATCTCATCTCATCTCATCTCATCTCATTATCTGTAGCCGCTTTATCCTTCTACAGGGTCGCAGGCAAGCTGGAGCCTATCCCAGCTGACTACGGGCGAAAGGCGGGGTACACTCTGGACAAGTCACCCGGTCGTTGCAGGATTATATTATATTATATTATATTATATTATATTATATTATATTATATTATATTATATTATATTATATTATATTATATTATAGGCGGCATGGTGGTGTAGTGGTTAGCGCTGTCGCCTCACCGCAAGAAGGTCCGGGTTCGAGCCCCGTGGCCGGCGAGGGCCTTTCTGTGTGGAGTTTGCATGTTCTTCCCGTGTCCGCGTGGGTTTCCTCCGGGTGCTCCGGTTTCCCCCACAGTCCAAAGACATGCAGGTTAGGTTAACTGGTGACTCTAAATTGACCGTAGGTGTGAATGTGAGTGTGAATGGTTGTCTGTGTCTATGTGTCAGCCCTGTGATGACCTGGCGACTTGTCCAGGGTGTACCCCGCCTTTCGCCCGTAGTCAGCTGGGATAGGCTCCAGCTTGCCTGCGATCCTGTAGAAGGATAAAGCAGCTAGAGATAATGAGATGAGATGAGATGAGATGAGATATTATATTATCTCTAGCCGCTTTATCCTGTTCTACCAGGTCGCAGGCAAGCTGGAGTCTATCCCAGCTGACTACGGGCGAAAGGCAGGGTACACCCTGGACAAGTCACCCGGTCGTTGCAGGGTTATATTATAATATAATTATTATAATATAATATAATATAATATAATATTATATTATATTATATTATATTATATTATATTATATTATATTATATTATACATACAGGACACTTTTTTGATGGAATAAAAACATGTATTCTATTCCTTTCTAGCGGGTTTCATTCACTTGGTTTGATAGCATGCAATATTGTTAGCATATCGCTTATCCTACATGTATTATGTCACTCTAAACAATGGAGAATGGGTGTTGAATATGGTTTACGATATTGCATGGTAGCCCTGCAATGATCTGGCAACTTGTCCAGGGTGTACCCCTCCTCTCATCCATAGTCAGCTGGGATAGGCTCCAGCTTGCCTGCAACCCTGCACAGGATAAGTGGTTAAGGATAATGGATGGATGGATGGATGGATGGATGGATGGATGGATGGATCTTGCATGGTTGTCAAGACATCATGATGTCACACGTTGGAGCTGATGCGAATATTCAGTGAGAAAGTTTTCTGCTGTGCATAAGCATTTCTTTGTTCACTGTCAGTGCCCGCAGTAAACCATCGCAGTGAATTGAAAATGCCATAAGATGCGTATTAAATGTAAAACTTCCGCGCTAGCGAAATTGTTCCATCAAATTTGTATGTAGAATAATAATAATAATAATAATAATAATAATATTGGCTGGCTTTTTTCATGGTATAGGAGATACATTTCATTCAGCTAGCATGATATTGAACGAGTCGAAGACTCGTTCAGTATCATGCTAGCTGAATGGAATATATCTGATATACCACTCAAAGCCAGCCAATATAATATAATATAATATAATATAATATAATATAATATAATATAATATAATATAATATAATATAATATAATATAATATAATATATAATTATCACTGGGTTTCGTGGCAAGGTGCAGGTGGCATAATATCATTATATCACTCAAGTGTAATGACCACCAATGGAGACACCCAAGAAGAAGAATCAACTTTCTCTATTATAAGACAGACTCACACATAGCAAAAGGCAATATGTGCCACTTTTGTTGCACTGCATGGACACATCTACATGGACAAAAGCATCAGTCAAGCCCAAGCTTGTCAAGTAAAGTTGACACCATTCTGCAAGTGGCCTGTAGGGGGTGGAATGCATTCACATTATAACTCCAATGCAAGTGATCTTTCACCTCACAAAGCAGTGAAAAGATCTATGCCAAGCAAAGCTGATCCTACTGGGCCAATATAGAAATTTGCTAATACAGTGAAGTAGCAGTTAGAGTCAGGCAACTAATAACAGGACTTCTTTTCTTCATATTTGTCACCAGGCCAACTTTGGGTTCTTTGGCATATTTGAAAAATCCTGGCTCTAGAAGAAGAGAGACAGCTGAACTGGTGTAAAAAAAAAAAGAAAGTATGGTTGCTGAGCACTGTTGGCATGTAAGTAGACATTACAGTGTAAGACTATTTCTCTGCTGCACAGCCACTGGTGTATCACTGCTTACAATTTTGGGGTCAGATACAGTAACTGTTTTACAGCACTATCAGGTACAGCCAATTTTACAGCACTGTTTGCATTTAAAATTGCTTTAGGCCATTTCTTCCTATAAGCTGCCACTTAGAGCCAATGGGCCATCTGCCAAAATATGCAAAAAAAATCACTTTTTTCTATCATTTGGTGAAAAGGTTTATGCATCAGGCAGTTGCATGGGCCCTCCTTTTGGCGTAAAAGCAAATATAGAAACTGCAATTTATGTTAAAGGTGCTGACTGCAAAGTTGAATTCTGGGCAAAATGTTCTATGTCTATAGCTGTTGGAGTTTCAAGATGTTGCGATGCTGTACACACTGTGTATCGTATGTGTCACTGTTTTGCAAAAATTGCAGAAGCCAGTGAGCAGCAATATCACGTGACAAGCATGGGGCATGTTTGACCTACTTTTAACCAAAACAAGTCAGCATGGGCAAATATGGTGGACTCCGCTCTCCCACCAGCTAAAAGCCAGCAGAAAAGAAAGGAAAGCCTGCCGAGTGACTGCAACTGCAAAAAGCAAGGTTAGATGACATGTAATTTTTCTGAATAAGTAACTAAATCATTCTAGTTGGTGCTTCGCTATCTTAGCCTTAGAATGCATGGGCTCAACTCCACGGTAGTGGGTATGGAGTTATAGGAGCCTTTCACGTGACATGAAGCCCAGTTTGGCATCTGTCTTGCAGCTTTTTATCTCTCTTAGCTCTTGCAAACAGGCAAAAGTCAGTCCAAGATTTACTCTTGTCCAGTCTCTTGTTTGGCCACTCTTTCTTTTACCATAATGTCCGTACTGAGAATACTGACCTTGCTTCTTTTAAAGTTATTAGCTAGTTGAATACTCCAAAGTGGTTAATATGTCAAATGGTGCCATAAAGCATTATGTAGTTCTCGTTGGGGGTTAGTTCTCATGAGAGCTTTCTCCAGGAAATCACCAGAGTTATACCCTGTCCACACTAGGGATTTTGTACTGATACGATACTACTTTCGTACCGCAACACCTGTCCACACTAGCAACTATACCGGTACTGTAGCGGTATAACTGTATTGGTACGAAACCCACAAATGTATGGGTTTCGTACCGGTACAGTATCGGTACTGTAGCGCTTCGCTGTAGTGTGGACAGATGAAGCGGTTCTGTATCAATACAAATATAATGCGCATGCGCAATGAACCATTCCTACTTCTTCTGGGTTATTCATACAATACAATACACCCGCGCTTTCCAGCTGTAAATAAAACGTCAAATTGGCTCAAAACTACCGTGGAGCTACATGGAGCAAAGAAAGGGAGGGAGGAAGGAAGAAAGGGAGGGAAGAAGGAAGAAGGGGAGGGGGGGAGGGAGAAAGGAGGAAGAGGGGGAAAAGGGAGAGAAAGGGAGGGGAAGAGAAGGAAAGAGGGAGAAAGTGAGGGGAAGAAGGGAAGAGGGAGAAAAGGGAAGAGGGAGAAAGTGAGGGGGAGAAAGGGAGATTCGTTTTTTTGTTTCTTTCTCAACTGCCTCGCGCGTTTAATACAATTCGACTGAATAAATGACCACCAGAAATACAGACTGTACACTGACAACAAAAAGCACACACACGTTGTTTCATCCGCCATATTCTCGGAAGGAAGTTACTTGGTAACCACGGAAACATTTCGCGCACGCGCATTTCAACTACCATGAAAGAAAACCGCAAACATTTCTCGCTAGTGTGGACAGATGCACTAAACTGTACCGGTATACTTTGTATCGATACAGTTATACCACTATCGTACCGGTATATATGTGAACACAGCTTTATAGTGCTATAACTGCCAAACCCAGGGCAGAGTCAAGATGGAAGACTAGCCATTCTCTCCATTACAAGTCAATCTACCATCAAAATGAGTTTGAAGCTAATGTTTTAAGGGAAATTCTGATCTAAAATTGTGTTAAGTGAAACAAAATAACAAAGACTGACAGATCTGTTGTCTATAATGTTATATTTCCACAGCTATGGAAGCTGTACATGTTTAGCCACTGTGGAGAAAGGAAACGGGTTCTGGAAGGAACCGGTGGTGATCAGCAGATGTTTGTAAATACTAAATGCTTTTTAGTGCACATCAAAAAACAAAAGAGTAAATTCTAGCTTTATGGATGTTAAATCTTCAAGACACAGTAATTTGCTGGGAATAAGTCTTTTATTTCATTTTGATGGTCTATGCTATAAAGAAATTTCAAATAAACATTTCAGCGTTTGATTAAATTTAGGTAAAAGACTCCTGTAGTGTTTCTGTTGTGGTTGGATACCATCAGGGTTTTTGTACACACTCTACATATTTAGTGTCACTGTGGGTGCTTTCCCAGCTGGCGCAGTAATAAACTGCTGTGTGACTTTTCTTCAGTATTGCTATCTTCAGAGCATAATTATCAGAATCTATCCTCACATCGAAGTCCTTTGCTTCAGGGTGGTTATTATCAAGAACAGGTTTGCTTCCACTGCTGACATACAGGATCCTTCTGAGACCTTCGCCGTCTTTCTTTTGGTACCAGTGAACATAAGTGGTGGATAAGCCAGTCACTTTGCAGCTGATGTACACACTTTTGCCCTCCTCTTTTGTCATGGAGAGATCTTTTTGCTCCAGTTTTACTCCCAGAACAGCTTCTGTAAAATAATAATAATAATGAGAAATTAATCAATCAGTAAAACAGCAATTCTGTGATCTGATACATACCTGTAACCAAAGAGAAGAGAACAGCATATATGGCTAGAAACATTTTGATTTGGTTGTAAAATAAAATAAGTTCTCAGTTCAGCACTCTTTTGGTTTCAAAAACTCTACTGCACCTGTTTTTGCATTAATGTGAATCTAGAACATGACTCTTTTCTTTATAATGATGTCATTTCCTGGGGTGGGGATTGGTCACCTTGGCAGCCAACCTAGAGTTGGTGTATTAGTTGTTTCCTGATTACTGAACACAAACTGTTTACCATTAAACAGTGAACCCTGTTTACTACTTTTGGGATGAATTTTCTGTTGACCCAAGCCACAAGTAATATTTTTTCGACTTGTAAATGTGTTTTAAAGTTTCAAATAAGAAAAAGAAAGAATTTGATAGGAATAAAAATGAATATTTTCCTTTATACTGAGAAACACTTCTGTTGCACTTACTTTGAGGACAAACTGCTCTAAGAATATCTGCTATAAATATATACAGACATGTTCATGAATATTTGGATTTTGACAGTGATTTTTTTAGTTGTCTATCACAGGATCTAGTAGAGTTGAATTAAATCATGAATATTACCTCAAAGTGCAAACTTTCACCTTTAATTTGATGGGATTTACATCCAAATCATATGAACAGTGTAGGAATTACAGCAATTTTTATATGTGGTCCTTCCTTTTTAAAAGACCGAAAGTAATTGTGCCATGTACTATTTGCATAGACTGATGCTGCCTTTTACACCTTTCGGGTAGACCCAAAGGCATTGCTTCTGGCTGACTATAAAAATAAATAATAAATAAATAAATAAATTAATTAATATATTAATTAATTAATTAAAAAAAAAAAAACATTGTCCACAGAGCAAGAAAAAGGGTTTATGCCCAGTGGAATGCTGAACTAAACTGGGGTAGTGTTCCTGATAACACTGCACTTCAGGGCTAAAGAGCAAGTTTAAAGACGCTCTGAAGCAACATTCGTTATCTCTGTTCGTGGTTTTCCCGAACATACTCTTAAGCAGGTCTCTGATTAGCAACTCTGAGAAGAGCTTCTTTGCAATGTGCGTACTAAAGGCATTAGCAGTTGCTAAAGGCATTAGTAGTTGCGAAATCCAGTCGATGAGGTCACAAAAATATTGTTTCCTGTTGTGGAATAATTGTTTTTTAACCAAACACCAATTAAATATAAAGTGCTTAAAATATGCCAATATATTGTATAGTTATAACAATTCGCACCTTTCAAGTTGTAGGCATGTTGTGTAATTCAAATAGTGCTAAACCCCCCCCCCCCCCCAAAAAAAAAATCCATTTTAATTCAAGCTTGTAATACAACAAAACAGAACAAACACCACGGGAGATTAATATTTTTTGCAAGATATAGTATGCCATCACCTGCCTCCCCAGACTACAGTGTCCCCCCAGCCCCACTGCCTCCTCATCCCCTGGACCCTCTCATCGCACCATTTCCCAGGCTGCAGGCAGTCAGAGTCTAGCTGGTTGAGAGTGTTAGTGCAGCCAGGAGCTGCTCAACATTGAGAAGTAGCAACTCCAGTTACTCTGAGACCTGCATGAAAAAGGGAGCAGCACCATCAAGAGCGGATGGGTCTTAAACGGGCAAAACTTGACCTGCTGGCCAGACAATTGGAGCTTCAGAGTGGATTCACTGGCGTGCAGCCATGATTGTTTCAACTGTTCTTCACAATGCCACGTTTGCAATATTTTGCCCTTACATATACAATGTCACAGGTGCAGCAATTTGTCACATTTCTGACACTAAATCAGATAATCACGTGCCTGATGGCGTTAAATTTGATTAAAATATGGTGATATCAGTGTGGCATTATGATATCCATACATAATTCTGTAACATATTGAAATATATTCAGACTGTTTTGCGTATATTTATTCAATAATTAACTCAATATACTTGCAATGTACAAGAAAAATAATTTAACACTGGCAGCTTATTCAACATCAGTTTCCGCCCACTGATTGTAAGGCCCTGTCCACACAGCAACGGATTCAGGTGAATCTGATAAAATTGTTTATCGTTTCGGCCTGGCGTCCACACGGCACCGGCATTTTGGGTGCCCCAAAACGAAATCTTTTGAGAACGGGTTCCAGAGTGGAAAAATCTGGCAACGGCGCCGTTGCGAAGTCGTCTGGATGAGTAGAACGGATTTGTTTACGATGACGTCACAACCACATGACTGTGAGTGCTTAACGCCGGGTAGAAGTGTAACGAACTCGATGCGAGTTGTCAACAAATCAAACAATCCCGCCATCAAAAATAGGGAAAAAAAAGGAGCGATCTCACCTCTTCAGATGTTGGTTTAAGTCCGACAATACACTCCTCAAAAAGGGCGTAGAAGAAAGTAATCCATCAACGTGTAGCATTCAATTTATTCCGGACCATTAAAGAATTCTGGAGGATATCAGAATGTTGGCGTACCGGCTTCCATCTACCCCCATTCATTCCTCTTTCCGCGTCTCCATTCAAAAAACGAGCACGTGATTTAAAGGTACTATATCCATAGGATAGGGAGTGAGAAGGTGTGTGCGTGTGACAGTGACAGGGTGAGTGAGAGGGAAGAACCTAGGCTCATGCTCGCCCTGAATTTCTCTTAAAGTGAAGGCAGAAGAACGTTCAGCGCCTGGCCAGGCTTTCTATGTATTAATTTACATAGATGTTTTAATATGAAATATAAATAAGTGTCTTAGACAATAGATACTATTTTACGCTACTGATTAATAATCAAAACTTTATGTGGCTGATGCTACAGAAGAAGGGGTTTATGCGCATGCGTCATACTTCTTCTATTGTTCTGGTGTCTCCGATGGGACCGTCTTACAGCGCACGTAGCGGTGTGGCATGTGTATTGCATCGTTTTCAGCAAACGTTGCGTTGCCATATGTAGCTGATATTTTACTGATCCGTTGCCCATGTGGACGCGATATTTAAAAAAAAAAATCTCGTTGCCGTTGTTGTGTGGATGTAGCCTTAAGCCCTGTCCACACGGCAACAGATTCAGGTGAATCTGATAAAACTGTTTATCGTTTCGGCCTGGCGTCCACACGGCACCGGCGTTTTGGGTGCCCCAAAACGAAATCTTTTGAGAATGGGTTCCAGAGTGGAAAGATCTGGCAACGGCGCCGTTGCGAAGTCGTCTGGATGAGTAGAACGGATTTGTTTATGATGACATCACAACCACATGACTGTGAGTGCTTCATGCCGGGCATAGACATATAAACATACGTAGACGCCGCCTTCTGCGTAGAATCATACGTCATCCTCGTCGCCATATTGGATGGGGCAAAGCGGAGAATAAAGATGCCTCATTCATGTGCTGCGTTTAACTGTACCAACAGGTTTACTGTCCAAACGAGATCACACAGGTGAGACTGGAAAAATACTTTTCATTGTATTTGGTCATTATAACGTAATTTTACGAACAGATTTTTCTGACTTTGTGGCTAATATGAAGTCTCGCGCATAATAGCCACTCAGTGAAACCTGTCTCCAAACAATTTATAATTTATAAATAAATTTATAATTTATTTCATAGCCTACCCAACCAATTTCACCACCAGCTGTCAGATGGTGATGGCACACTCAAAAATAGAAGAGATTGGAAGCATGTCATACTGTGAAGCAATCACATGGAGCAATCCCATTGTAATATGGTTTAATTGAATTTTTTCCATATAGCACTGTATATTGCAAAAATTGTTTTTGGAGACATTTTATAGATAGTTTTCACTGACGTCACGGCATTCCAGGGAACGCCCCCCAGCTGCCATCTTGGAGGGCAAACAAAATGGATCATCGCCATAACCGGCTACGTTATCTCGGACGAATTTATGAAGTTATATAGTCAGTTTTCTAAAATAAAGATCAATGTCGACAAAATCAAGCAACCAGAAGTATATAGATACATTAGACGACATCTCACGACAACTGGACTTTATTGGGGGAATTGACCCCTATGAAGTGGACAAAGATGCATTTTCAAGTGACTGTGCAGGGCTGCCAAAGCCTGAAACTGCCAAAGCCTGAAACTGACTTCATCAAACTTTAAAGGCTGTCTGATATATACAACTTTATATATTCACAGCGGGCGGCATGGTGGTGTAGTGGTTAGCGCTGTCGCCTCACAGCAAGAAGGTCCTGGGTTCGAGCCCCGGGGCCGGCGAGGGCCTTTCTGTGTGGAGTTTGCATGTTCCCCCCGTGTCCGCGTGGGTTTCCTCCGGGTGCTCCGGTTTCCCCCACAGTCCAAAGACATGCAGGTTAGGTTAACTGGTGGCTCTAAATTGACCGTAGGTGTGAATGTGAGTGTGAATGGTTGTCTGTGTCTATGTGTCAGCCCTGTGATGACCTGGCGACTTGTCCAGGGTGTACCCCGCCTTTCGCCCGTAGTCAGCTGGGATAGGCTCCAGCTTGCCTGCGACCCTGTAGAAGGATAAAGCGGCTAGAGATAATGAGATGAGATGAGATATTCACAGCGCGCCTTTTGGCGGATGCCGCCTGAATCGCGCAGATCTGGGTTTTTTTTTTTTTGGGGGGGGGGGCGTTGGGAGTGTCTGATTGTTTAAATCGGGAAGCTGCGCACATTTGCGCAGTCCTGCACACCGCTCAGGCTGCACAAATGTGCGCAGCTTCCCGATTTAAACTGTTTTTTTCTTATCCTTATACTTCCTGTTTCATGGACTGTAACAGATTTTCTTATTTAGTAATTTTAATACAGAATTTACTTTGAAATTATAATCAGACACTCCAACGCCCCCCCTAAAAAAAAAAACCCGGATCTGCGCGATTCAGGCGGCATCCGCCAAAAGGCATCCCAAACACAAATCAAATCATACAGAATAGACCTAAAATGTTTTTCAAAAATGACCCTTGCGTGAGTGAAGTGACAAGTGTCAAATAGAAATGTGACAAACGATCGATATTAAGTGTACATTACAATGTAAACGTACACTCAGCGGTTCCAGTTAGGCATTCTCCAGAGAGTGTTCACATGATGTTTCCAAAAACAAACTTAAACACAATTGATTGTTTATTTAAACAACTTACCACTTATAAAATGATCGGAGCAGACTTTGCTGTGTTTGGAAGGCTGATAATCCTTGCGGTTGATTCTCGCAAGCCATAGATTTCTCCTTTGTATGCTGAGTTTGTTTGCTCGCCTTCATGCTCCCGTACAGTGGGAATTCCATAAAAGCTCCGCTTGACTTCATCATCTGACCTATTACGACAGCCGTGAATACAACAAGTTTGCACCATTGCTAGCTTTAAATAGTAGTAATGTAACTATAAATGTAACTAATATATAAATGAATGTAACTCGCGCGCTACAATGTGTGCTCAGTGACCCGTACGGTAAGCTTGCCCTCCAAGATGGCCGCCACCAGGGAATCCCCGACTCTGTGACGTCATGTGAAAACTATCTATAGCCTATCTGCATGGCATTTAATGAAAGTGATGCGGAGACGGCACGGCACGGCTTCAGCAGCGTAAGCACAGCACATTATTCTACACGATCCCCGCTGAGCTCCAAAACATGCCTTGATGTGTAGATATCGTTAGTAGCCTACGATAGTAGCAGCAGAATAAAAAACAAAACAAAACAAGTTTCCGATAGCTTGATTCCGGTATAGGCCTGCTGCATGTTGAGGAAATTTAGGTCACACCTCCCACGGAATATTGACGGGTATTTCGCACACTATTTATAACCATCACATTAAAAGTTATATATGTTGTTTTGATGCCGGTTTGTTTCTCAAATATATACGTGTGTGTCTTAATGGGTGAATAAAAGGCATCGAGTTAAATATTATTGTAGAAAGGGGTTTTATGAAGTTCAGTCCATTTACTTGCATTGGTTTACGGGGAAGATTTGCCACATCCAATATGGCGGACACTCTGACGTATCCCAGGAACGGGCCACCAGGCATCGTACTTCTATTGTTCTGGTGTCGCCGATGGGACCGTCTTACAACGCATGTAGAGGTGTGGCATGTGTATTACATCATTTTCAGCAAGCGTTGCGTTGCCATATGTACCTGATATTTTACTGATCCGTTGCCCATGTGGACGTGATATTTAAAAAAAAAATCTTGTTGCCGTTGTCGTGTGGATGTAGCCTTAGAGTCCCTTGGAGGCGCATTCCATTCTGTGTATTTGGTTGTGAGGAGGCGATCTTTCTTGTGAAACCGCCGCGGCTTTAAAGCAAAAACAAAACAAACTGTTTCAGACTGTAAACCATGCTGCTGTAATATGGAATAAGAAAACAAAACCTAAGGGCATCTTCGGCGGACATTTAAACATACGCAGCATCATCCCAAAAACTGAACAACTTGAGCATTTGCTGACGGACTCAAACTTGGACTATCTGTGTCTCTCTGAAACATGGCTAACTCCAGCAACTCCCGTAGCTGTATTTAATGTTCCAGGCTATAAGACATTTAGAAAAGATAGGAATAAGGGGAAGGGTGGTGGGGCTCTGATTTACAGTATGTAAGGAAGAAAATACAATGCAAGCAAATAGACATTCATGTTGAAAATCTTGAGTGTGTAGGGGTTAGTGTCTCACTGTCACCTGAAATGTCTTTTGTTATACTTGCAGTTTATTGACCACCAAATGCTTCAAATGATTTCTTTGACAGCATTTTCTCTGTTCTTAAACAACTTGAAGGGAAAGAAATCCTGCTAATGGGTGACTTTAACCTAAACTGGCTTGATAATGCATGCAGGAAGAAGATAAAGAGCATTGCCAGTGCCTTTCAGCTGACGCAAATGATTAGTAAACCCACAAGAATTACGAAATCATCACAAACATTATTAGACTTAGTTTTTACCAATAAACCAGATAAGATTATTAAAACTTATAACTTAGTCACTGGTCTGTCAGATCACAATCTCACACTGACTGACAGGAAGTTAACTAAGTCAAGGTACAGGAATCTCAACTCTATAAGTCACAACACTATATCCTTCATTCCAAATAAAAATCTAAAATTAGTTGAGCATGATCTAAAGCAGGTACAATGGAATGAAATTATTGGAAGTAAATCATGTGAACATTCATGCAATGACTTGGTAACAACCTTTAAAGATATATTACTAAAACACACTAAAACACTGACACAGAAACCAAAATCAAAACAAAATCTCCCCTGGTTTAACAATGACCTCTGGGACCTAATGAAGAAAAGAGATGCCGCCTTAAAAACGTTTTTAAAATCAAGGTTGGTTACCGATAATTTAATTTTTAAAAGTTTAAGAAATAAAGTTGTAACACAGCTCAGAAAGGCAAAAGCAAACTTTTTCCTTGACATCATAAGAGATGCAAAAGGAAATAGCAAAAAACTATGGAAACACATTGACAAACTTCTTGGAAAGGAAAATCGCAAGTGTGGTAAATTAGAACTCAAAATAAACAGTAGTATTGTAGATGATAGCTTGGTTGTTGCAACTCATTTTAACGATTATTTTATAAACTCTGTGCAACAGCTAGGTCAGATATTTGGAAAAATAAGCACCTCACAAATACCCATTAGCGCTACATCCTCATTAACCTCATTAACCTTGGCACCCACAAATGAGTCAACGGTTGCAAAGATTTTATCTACGCTTACAAATAGTAAAGCAAAAGATATCTATGGAATGGACACTACATTGATAAAAAAAACATAAAGAATGCATAATTACCCCTTTGACTAAATTGGTAAACCAATCTATTGATGAATGCATCTTCCCTAGTGTATTTAAAAATGCCATAGTGACACCTGTGTTTAAAGCAGGTAATGCACAAGAAGTATGCAACTATCGACCTATTAGTATTCTCCCAGCCCTTTCAAAAATATTTGAAAGGGTAGTTGTTGAACAATTAACAGACCATCTTGATTATAATAGCCTTTTACATCCAATGCAATTTGGCTTCAGGAAAAAGCACTCCACAGAAACTGCCTGTTGCTATTTCATTGAGAAAATAAAAATTATCTTGATCAAGGAGGGGTGGTGGGAGCAATCTTCCTTGATCTTCGCAAGGCTTTCGATACAGTTAACCACGAGAAACTAATAAATAAACTAGCTAATTACGATCTGTCTGTTGACACACAAAAATGGATTAAATCTTATCTTAGTGATCGTTACCAGTGTGTGTGGGTTAATAGTGCACTTTCCTCATCCAAGGCATGTGAAATGGAGGTGCCACAGGGGTCTATTTTGGGGCCATTGCTATTTAGTATTTACATTAACGACCTCCCACTTGTATGTGACCGAGTTAATATTGTAATGTATGCAGATGATACTGTATTGTATGTGCACGGTAATAATGCATCTGAGGTTGCAACTATACTTTCAAATGAAATGAAAAGGGTTGTAGAATGGCTGCATAGCTCCTGTCTTGTCTGAAACACTGATAAAACGGTATCCATGTTCTTTACAAGCAAAACCAAAATCAGAAACTATCCTGAAATCACAATCAACGGGCAAGCCATAAAGAATGTAACTGAGTTTAAATACCTAGGCATCACTCTTGATCCAACTCTTAGTTTTAAATCTCATGTAAAAAAACTCAGTAACACACTGAAGTTCAGTCTATCAAATTTCAGATACATACGCAACTCTCTCACTACTGATGCATCTAGTTTATACTTAAATGCAATGATTATGTCTCATTTTCTATACTGCATCACAAGTTGGTCACAAGCCTGCAAAACGGTATTAAGACCCCTCAGCTCAATTTACAAAAGTGCCATAAAGATCCATGCCAGGAGAAAACGTTCTTACCACCACTGTCTTGTGCTTCGTAAATATAACATATTGAGCCTTGAAAATCTAATTAGGCATGCAAATCTCTGCCTGCTTTTTAAAATTATACATAATGATGCACCACCACCTTTGAAACAATTTATTTCTTTATGCTCAGAGGTATCAACACGTACCACTAGATCAGTGTCGAGGGGGGAATGTAGTGTCCCACTACGAAAGACTGCATTTGGTAAATCATCTTTTTCTTCTATAGCCACAAATCAGTGGAATAACCTCCCAACAGAATTAATATCCTGTACAAATTTTAAGTCGGCAGCACGGTGGTGTAGTGGTTAGCGCTGTCGCCTCACAGCAAGAAGGTCCTGGGTTCGAGCCCTGGGGCCGGCGAGGGCCTTTCTGTGTGGAGTTTGCATGTTCTCCCCGTGTCCGCGTGGGTTTCCTCCGGGTGCTCCGGTTTCCCCCACAGTCCAAAGACATGCAGGTTAGGTTAACTGGTGACTCTAAATTGACCGTAGGTGTGAATGTGAGTGTGAATGGTTGTCTGTGTCTATGTGTCAGCCCTGTGATGACCTGGCGACTTGTCCAGGGTGTACCCCGCCTTTCGCCCGTAGTCAGCTGGGATAGGCTCCAGCTTGCCTGCGACCCTGTAGAAGGATAAAGCGGCTAGAGATAATGAGATGAGATGAGAAATTTTAAGTCTTTTTCACATTTGACAAAGAAATGGATATTATCAACTCAATTATGCACACATGGATAGAAAAGGATAGTTAGGGCATTTTATTGAATGGTGTGTGTGTGTGGGGGGGGGGGTATGCAGATCTTGCACTTTTTAGGCTACATCCACACGACAACGGCAACGAGATGTTATTTAAAAATATATCGCGTCCAAATGGGCAACGATCAGTAAAATATCAGGTCCATATGGCAACGCAACGCTTGCTGAAAACGATGCAATACACATGCCACACCTCTAGGGGCACTGTAAGACGGTCCCTTCAGAGACACCAGAACAATAGAAGAACTAAGGACACATGCACATAAACTATTATGCGTGAGACTTCATATTAGCCACAAAGTCAGGAAAATCTGTTCGTAAAATTACATTATAATGACCAAATACAATGAAAAGTATTTTTCCAGTCTCACCTGTGAAAGGTAATCCCATGTGATCTCGTTTGGACGGTAAACTGGCATCTTTATTCTCCGCTTTGACCTATCCAATATGGCGGCGAGGATGACGTATGATTCTACGCGGAAGGCGGCGTCTTTAATGGTTCGGAATAAATTGAATGCTACACGTTGATGGATTAATTTGCTCTTCTACGCCCTTTTTGAGGAATGTATTGTAGGACTTAAATCAACATCTGAAGAGGTGAGATCGCTCCTTTTTTTCCCTATTTTTGCTGGCAGGATTGACTCTGCCCTAAGGGCTATTCACTCTCTCTCTCACTTTGCACCATTACACAATAAATATTCACAGTGAAAATATTTTGTAAGCGCGTTTCATGAACCAAGTTATAGGATTTGTTGACAACTTGCATCGAGTTCGTTACACTTCTACCCGGCGTGAAGCACTCACAGTCATGTGGTTGTGACGTTATCATAAACAAATCCATTCTACTCATCCAGATGACTTCGCAACGGCAACGTTGCCAGATCTTTCCACTCTGGAACCCGTTCTCAAAAAGATTGCGTTTTGGGCACCCAAAACGCCGGTGCCGTGTGGACGCCAGGCCTAAACGATAAGCAATTGTATCGGAGTCACCTGAATCTGTTTCCGTGTGGACAGGGCCTTAGTGTGCTTGTGGATGTGTGTAACTTATGGTGTGTGTGTTTGTGAGTGCGTGCGTGTGTGATTGTGAAAAATGACGCTGCTATGTATGCTTTATGAGGCTATCCACTTCTATTTTACTGGTCTAAATCACTACAAATTGCTCTAATGACAGATTTGATGACATTTCCTGTACATTTTATTTATCTTTTTATTACATCCACCTGCCAAGGGACTACAGGCGGAAATTAGCATGTACTGCTATAACCTGGTACAGACATCTGTCCTTACCACAAGGATAATGTTTAATTTGTACACTGTCCCTTTTAAAAATGAAATAAACACTAAACTCTAAAGAGTGATCCAGGTCCATCATTAGTTAAGAGCAAATTAAAGTACTCCTTTGGCTATGATGATGTTCGGGAAAACCACGTTAGCTTATCAATGGATCTTAAGAGGCATTTAAAGATGCTCTTCACCTTAAGAGGCTTTTGGGAAACCCACCCCTGACCTATTCATTATGGGACTGTAGGTCAGGTCTGATGGGTAGTAGGCAAGAAATGGACATCAGTAGCATTAATAACACACACAACCATGATCTGTTCTGCAGGAATGAGATTATCTATACACAATACAAAGTCATTTGTACTTTTACAGATATTAATTCTTGAAAGCACAATAGTTCACTGGGAATAACTGTTCTATTTGGAACTGATAGACAGACATACAAATCAGCAGTGTTTGAATAAATTTAGTTTTAAGACTTCTGTGGAGCTTGACGTGTGTATATTTAACAATTATTCGCCTTTGGCAATTATGACCTATCATAATTAGATACATAATTAGATACGTAAAATTTAAATTACCCCAAGGCGACAAATAAAGTGTTTTGAATCGAATTTGCAATTAGATGGTAGATACGACTATCTACTTATTGTGACTGTCATTCACGACCCGCACCAGCTCGTGAATGACCGTCACAATAAGTAGATAGAATTTTAGGAGAAAAGAAGAAAGAAAAGAAGGCAGAAGAGGAGAGAAGAATAAGCTGTACTGTAACCGTTTGCGGTTCATCAGGCGCTTGTGTGTATTTTATAAGACAAGCTATTTGTACTGGTTCTAGGAACAGGAGGAACCAAAGGGAAATTGACACTACTTTTTAATCTTTTATGCATGTTTTGGTGACAGTAGACAATTACCTGGGTTTGAATAAATGTAGTTAAGAGACTCCTGTACTATTTGCATAGATTGATGCTGCCATGTACACCTTTAGGCATTGCTTCGAGCTGACAATCAAAAAAAAAATTTGTTCACAGAGCAAGAAAAGGGGTTTATGCCCAGTGGATGGCTGAACTAAAGTGACCTGTTCATATGGGACTGAAATGGACATCAGTAGCATTAATAACACCCAGCCACAATCTGTTCTGCAGGAAAGAGGTTATCTATGCACTATAAAGTCATTTGTACTTTTACAAATGTTAATTCTTGAAGGCACAATAGTTAACTGGGAATAACTGTTCTATTTGGAACTGAAAGAGAGACACAAAAGTCATCAGTGTTTGAATAAATTTAGCTTTAAGACTCCTGTAGAATTCGACATGTGTGTACAAACACATTTTCACACTTCATACCGTTGCTTGTGAATATCATTTCCTGTTGTGTTGGATACCATCAGTGTTTTTGTACAGACTGTACATATTTACTGTCACTGTGGGAGCCAGCCCAGCTGGCGCAGTAATAAACTGCTGTGTGGCTTGTCTTCAGTTTTGCTATCTTCAGTTCATAATCATCATTCTGTATCCTCACACTAAAGTCCTTTGCTTCAGGATGGTTATTATCAGGAACATGTGGGCTACCTTTTTTGACATACAGGATCCTTGTGAAAGCTTCGCCATCTTTCTTTTGGTACCAGTGAACATATTCTGTGGATAATCCAGTCACTTTGCAGCTGATATACACACTTTTACCTGCCTGTTTTGTCATGGAGAGATCCTTTTGCTCCAGTGTCACTCCCAGAACAGCTTCTGTAAAAACATTAGTATATAAAATTGCTATTCATTTTTTCCCCTCTTGTTTTAATTTTTATTCCATTGTTACAGTACTTACCTGTAACCAAAGAGAAGAGAACAGCATATATGGCTATAAACATGTTGATTTGGTTGTAAAATAAAATATGCTCTCAGTTCAGCACTCTTTATTGCATCTGTATCTGTTGTGTTAATGCTTGATTGGTACGTGTCTTTTCTTTATAAAGTAATGATGTCATTTCCTGGGACGGGATTTGGCCACCTTGTCAGGCAACATTAACCCAGACTTGGTGCATTTGTTATTTTCTTATTATTGAAGAAACAATACTACCAATAACACAAGAGATTTTATAATATATTATATTATACAAGAATATATTTTATAAGACAAGTTATTTGGACTAGTTCTAGGAACGGGAGGAACCAAAGGCAATTTGACACTTCTTTTTTATCTTTTATTCATGTTTTGGTGACAGTAGACAGTTACCTGGGTTTGAATAAATGTAGTTAAGAGACTCCTGTAGTGTTTCTGTTGTAGCTGTGTAACATCAGGGATTTTGTACACACTGTACATATTTGCTGTAACTGTGGGAGCGTTCCCAGCTGGCAAAGTAATAAACTGCTGAGTTATTTGCCTTCAGTATTTTGATCCTTAGATCATAATTATCAGACTGGGCCCTCACTATAAAGTCTCCTGTGTCAAGAGGGTAAGGATTATCTTTGTTCTCATATACGATCCTTGTGAGAGCTTCACCATCTTTCTTTTGGTACCAGCGAACATAAGTGTTGGATAATCCGGTCACTTTACAACTGATGTACAAACTTTTCTCCACTTCGTTTGTCATAGAGTCATCTTTTTGCTCCACTGTCACTCCCAGAACAGCTTCTGTTGTCAACATTAATCAGAAAAAACAGCAATTTTGATATTTTGTTTTCTTTTTTCTCTTTTTATGTTTTTATAGTTTGACTGATATAATGTGATACTTACCTGTGACCAAAAAGAAAAAAACAGCATGTATGTTAAAAACAATTTGATCTGGATGTAAAATTAAATGCTCTCAGCAAAGCACTCTTTACTGTGCTTTTTTAAAATTATACTATATAACATGAGTAATGATGTCATTTTCTCGTTTGGGGATTGGCCATCTTGTCAGCCAACACTACCCAAGATCTGGTGTATTTTCTTATTATAAGCTACATGTATTTCCTTATTTTTGAACAGAAAAAAAACAGTGCTAGAAATAACGCAAGACATTTTGTGTGAGGAGTCGTTCTGGGAATACGTGGAATATGTAACTTCCAAAGCTTGCCAGTTTTATCATTATTTCTGATTTTGGTCCACCCTGGTGGTTAATATAAGGGCAGAATTCCCACTGAAGTAAAATATGTACTCTCAATACAACGTAGATAGGTAAATAATGGCAATTTTATGTTCAACATGAAATATATAGATATTTATAAGTAGGAATGGTATGGAAAATGCAAATAAACCAAAAAGCAGTGATTTCTACATTTGGTTTGACTTGTATTTCATTGCAGACAGTCTGAACCCAAG
This sequence comes from Neoarius graeffei, assembly GCF_027579695.1. Taxonomy (NCBI): domain Eukaryota; kingdom Metazoa; phylum Chordata; class Actinopteri; order Siluriformes; family Ariidae; genus Neoarius; species Neoarius graeffei. The sequence continues at coordinate 44,272,774 of NC_083569.1, forward strand.
ATATTTCATGTTTTGTCTGGTCAGCTTCATTTCATTTGTCAATATACATCAGGCTTGTAGGACTCAAGTCTGACTCGTGCCCTAATTTTAAGGACTCATGACTCGACTTGGACTCGAGCACTGATGACTCGGACTTGAACTCGGACTCATGCATTAACTGCATTCGGGCTCTGAAATTGGAGACGAGGACTCGGATTTTTTTTTATTTTTTGTAACATGGCATAATAATTTGGCATAAGATATTTATATCTACATTAATTTTTATACTAATTTCGTGCAAGTGTTACACCTGCGCATCTTGGCGCGTGCATCTCGGGTGTGCTCTGGACAGCGCGCGCAAGCGCCACAAACGACTCGCACCTGCACAGGATTAAGGCGCAATCAGCACGCCTATATAAAAACTGTGAAAACACATGGACTTTGCGAAGTATTGAGTTGTGTTGCTGACACATTACCAGGCCTTATTTCCTTGTTTGATTTCCTGATCCCTGGTTTCCTCTTTCTTGTCTTTGATTCTGCCGAGTCTATGATAGCCTTTTTATGCCTCACTCGACTTGTTGCCTGTTTCACTGTTTTATGATTTTGCCTGCCATTCTTGTCTCTGTACATGGTTTTCTCGAACTCACTCGTCAGAAGGAGTCTTAATAGCAACATTACGAAGAGCTTTTTTGCAATGCACGTCCCTGACATAAGCGTTAGTAGTTGCTAAATCCAGTCCAGGAGGTCACATGACGTTCATTTTTTACTAAAAAACAATTAAATATAAAATGTTTAAAATATGTTAGGATATTGTATTGTCAGGGTGGCACGGTGGTGTAGTGGTTAGCACTTTCACCTCACAGCAAGAAAGTCCTGGGTTTGAGCCCAGCGGCCGACGAGGGCCTTTCTGTGTGGAGTTTGCATGTTCTCCCTGTGTCTGCGTTGGTTTCCTCCGGGTGCTCCGGTTTTCCCCCACAGTCCAAAGACATGCAGATTAGGTTAATTGGTGGCTCTTAATTGACCATAAGTGTGAATGGTTGTTTGGCTCTGTGTCAACCCTGCGATAACCTGGTGATTGGTCCAGGGTGTACCCTGCCTCTCGCCTAGCTGGGATAGGCTCCAGCTTGCCTGCAACCCTGTAGAACAGGATAAGCGGCTACAGATAATGGATGGATTATATTGTCATTAAGCATTACATATATAATGTGGTAATTAATAACTGAAACTATTTTACATTTTTGGGCAATGTTTTTTTTTTTTATTCCAAGTGTTTTTTTAAAGAAATGAATAAACGTTCACATGAAAGAATGAGCAAATAATAAAGTAAATAACTAAGTAAATGTGTTCCCCATGCCTGCTCATTTCACTGTTACTCAAACATACACTCAGGATTATTTCAACTGTTATCCACAATGCCAAGTTGGCAATGTTCTCCCTTACCGTATATGTGTGCATGTGCAGAGAGAGAGAGAGGTTTTAATCTGTGTGTAGCCTACCTAAGAAGGTTGAATTGATGATATACAGTGGTGCTTGAAAGTTTGTGAACCCTTTATAATTTTCTATATTTCTGCATAAATATGACCTAAAACATCATCAGATTTTCACACAAATTCTAAAAGTATATAAAGAGAACCCAGTTAAACAAATGAGATAAAAATATTATACTTGGTCATTTATTTATTGAGGAAAATGATACAATATTACATATTTGTGAGTGGCAAAAGTATGTGAACCTTTGCTTTCAGTATCTGGTGTGAGCCCCTTGTGCAGCAATAACTGCAACTAAACATTTGCGGTAACTGTTGATCAGTCCTGCACACCGGCTTGGAGGAATTTTAGCCCATTCCTCCGTACAGAACAGCTTCAACTCTGGAATGTTGGTGGGTTTCCTCACATGAACTGCTCGCTTAAGGTACTTCCACAACATTTTGATTGGATTAAGGTCAGGACTTTGACTTGGCCATTCCAAAACATTAACTTTATTCTTCTTTGGTAGAATGACTTGTGTGCTTAGGGTTGTTGTCTTGCTGCATGACCCACCTTTCTCTTGAGATTCAGTTCATGGACAGATGTCCTGATATTTTCCTGAAGACTTTGCTGGTATAATTCAGAATTCATTGTTCCATCAATGATGGCAAGCCATCCTGGCCCAGATGCAGCAAAACAGGCCTAAACCATGATGCTACCACCATTATGTTTCACAGATGGGATAAGGTTCTTATGCTGGAATGCAGGGTTTTCCTTTCTCCAAACATAACGCTTTTCATTTAAACCAAAAAGTTCTATTTTGGTCTCATCCATCCACAAAATATTTTTCCAATAGACTTCTGGTTTGTCCACATGATCTTTAGCAAACTGCAGATGAGCAGCAATGTTCTTTTTGGAGAGCAGTGGCTTTCTCCTTGCAACCTTGCCATGCACACCACTGTTCTTCAGTGTTCTCCTGATGGTGGACTCATGAACATTAACATTAGCCAATGTGAGAGAGGCCTTCAGTTGCTTAGAAGTTACCCTGGGGTCCTCTGTGACCTCGCTGACTATTACACACCTTGCTCTTGGAGTGATCTTTATTGGTCGACCACTCCTGGGGAGGGCAACAATGGTCTTGAATTTCCTCCATTTGTACACAGTCTGTCTGAATGTGGACTGGTGGAGTCTTTAGAGATGGTTTTGTAACCTTTTCCAGCCTGATGAGCATCAACAACGCTTTTTCTGAGGTCCTCAGAAATCTCCTTTGTTGGTGCCATGATACACTTCCACAAACATCTGTTGTGAAGATCAGACTTTGATAGATCCCTGTTCTTGAAATAAAACAGGGTGCCCATTCACACCTGATTGTCATCCCATTGATTGAAAACACCTGACTCTAATTTCACTTTCAAACTAACTGCTAATCCTAGATGTTCACATACTTTTGCCACTCACAGATATGTAATATTGGATCATTTTCCTCAATAAATAAATGACCAAGTATAATATTTTTGTCTCATTTGTTTAACTGTGTTCTCTTTATCTACTTTTAGGACTTGTGTGAAAATCTGATGATGTTTTAGGTCATATTTATGCAGAAATGTAGAAAATTCTAAAGGGTTCACAAACTTTCAAGCACCACTGTATATACAGTATACACACACACACATTGTACCATATATAAAATACCTCCTTAGGTACACATAGATCAAAACCTCTCTCTCACACACATACACACGCACAATGTTAGAATTGCAAAAATTTGTCTCATTTATGACACTAAATTCGGTAATCACTGGCCTTATGGAGTTAAATTTGATGAAAATGTAGCGAAATCTATATGACATTACGATATCCATACATGATTCCAGACTATACTGAAATATATTCATCATGTTTTTCATATGTTTATTTAATAATTATCCTAATTTAATTATATAAAATGTATTACATATATTAATATATGTTAAATATATTAAAGACACTCTTAGCCTGAAGAGACTTTCAGGAAACTCACCCTTGGATTGTTTACCTGTCTCCACTTGTATTAATAAACACACCTTCTGCACTTACATCTGTCTCCCAACCATCTCTGACAGAATACCGTACGTCACACTCCCTGACAAAGAGAATGCACATTCACCTGTTCATATGTCATGTTTAGGAACAGACTAATGTTAATGGGGTTAAAACAGCTGCTGTATTGGTGCTGTTGGACTCGACTCGGACTCGAATCAGTAGTGGACTCGACTCAAATTTTTTTATTTAAAAATTTGAGTCGAGTCATTTTTTAATGACTTGGACTTAGCTTGGACATGAACACTGGGGACTCGAGAGTGGACTCGAGGTTTAGTGACTCGACTATAACACTGATACACATCCATTCCTGCATTTCAGGCCTGCAAGACATTCCAAAAAAATCGGGACGGGGCAATTTAGGGCTATTAATGAGGTAAAACAATTAAATAATTATGTCTTTGGAAACAGCTGATCAGCGAGTCTTTGAGCAGTAACGATGGGCCACACCTCCAGTTTATCAACAAATTGCTGAGAAAATTCTTGAAAAGTTTCAAAACAATCTGCCTCAGTGAAAGATACAAAGGGATTTGCATATTTAATGCTCTCCAGTGCATAATCTCACTTAATGAATCAAGGACTCTGGAGGAATTTCAGTGAGTAAAGGGCAAGGGTGCAAGCCTAAGCTGAACACCCATGATCGCCGATCCTTCACACGGTACTGCATCAAGAACCATCATTGATCTATACCTGATATAACCACATGGTCTTGGGATTACTTTGGCAAACTTTTTCAAGCACCACGATACAGAGTTACATCCACAAGTACCAGTTAAACTTTACTGTGCAACAAATGTTGTATTTTCTTGGCTATGGAGGCTGTACGTGTTTAGTCACTGTGGAAAAAGGAAACAGGGGTTCTGGAAAGAACCGGTGGTGATCAGCAGATATTTGTAAATACTAAATGCTTTTTAGTAATCCAGCCACTCGGGGTGCATAAGCGTACTCTTGGTGCCGGTCCCAAGCCCGGATAAATTGGAGAGGGCTGTGTCAGGAAGGGCATCTGGTGTAAAACTGTGCCAAATGTAACATGCAAAATGAAAAGAGAAATACCATACCGGATTGGTCCGGGCCCAGGTTAACAATGACCGCCTCTGGTACTGTTGGTCAACAGGCTGCCGGTGGAAAGTGTGCTACTGTTGCGCCAAAACGGAGAAGGAGAAAGCGAGGGGGGAGGCGTGTTAGGAGAGAGCATGAAAGATGGAAGGGAAGGAGCTTAGAATTGAGGGTAGGAACACTGAATGTGGGAACATTGGCAGAGCGAGAGAGTTAGCAGGTATGATAGAAAGAAGGAAGTTGGACATTTTGTGTGTGCAGGAGATGAGGTGGAAAGGAAGCAAGGCCAAGAACATTGGAGATGGATGCAAGTTGTTTTATTATGGAGTCGATGGAAAGAGAAATGGCGTTGGTATTGTTTTGAGGGGAGAGTTGGACAACAGTGTGATTGATGTGAAGAGGGTGTCAGATAGAGTGATAGGCACGAAATTGGAGATTCAAGGAGTGGTAATCAATATCGTGTGTGTACACCCCACAGGTTGGATGTGAGAATGAAGAGAAAGAGTCTTTCTGGGAAAAGATGGATGAAGTGGTAGAAAGTATACCGAGGGAGGAGCGAGTGCTCATAGGAGCAGATTTCAACGTAAATGTTGGCGAGGGAAACAGAGGAGATGAATTTGAAAGAGGATGAATTTGGCAATAGTCAATACATATTTTGAGAAGAAAGAGCAACACAGGGTGACGTTTAAGAGTGGAGGAAGCTCTACACAGGCGGACTACATACTCTGCAGCAGTGTTGTTTTCGTTAACAATGACGATGACTGATTTCATTAACACACCTTTTTTTCATGACTAAAATGAGACAGTGACAAGTTAAACATAACTCTTTGATCACGAAAATATGACGAGACATATCTGTTGTTTTCGTTGACGAGACGAGACGAAAATGTTAGTGGGTTGGCTATAGGACTATCAAACTGCATGGCGTTTCCTCCAATGGTGCGTGCAACCTGTCTGCCAAATGCTGAAAGTCTCAGCAATGCACCTGCATCCAGTCCTTGTTTGGTCACGCCCACCACCAGGCATGTCCGGGCACACTGCACAGTTCATGGACCATGGCGGCAGCAACGCTAGCAAAAGGGCTTGGTGGGCGGAAAAGACGCGATGATTTATGGACATACTTTACACATAATCCAGCAGAAAATAAAACGGAATGCCTTGTAGTGGGAGACAGAGGTACACACTGTGGCTATAAACTACGTGGCAAGAATACGAACATCACTCAACAATCGGTCTGTGATGAATTTCCTATGAAGTTTTCCAAAACACCGTGACCTGGCGAAAATGAATGGGACCACTGGCTTCATGCTAAAGTTGGCTTGGTTAAGCTAACTTAAATTTGATTAACATGTCATGAGTAAAATTTGTCCTGCAGGGATTTTTGGTGGGACAGCAACTGAATGCTTTGTCATATATTGACCCATATTTGAGTTATTGTGAAACATATGGGGGGAAATGTAGCTTTTCAGACCTGTTGCTGTGCCTTAATATGTCTAAATGAGCAGCAGCAGCACACCTGGCTACTCTAACGTTAGCAGCATGTTTAGCCATCATATTTACATTAACGGACAGCGTGGTCATCTTCTAGTTGTGTGTTCATCATGACATGTTTGTGCTCTATCAGCGCATTGCGACATGTAAAACGCAGGCAGAAACACGAGTCTGTGAACAATGGAGTATACACACTAGACAGCGTTTATGTAGACAGACATCCCAAGTCTCCCGGAAGTTCCGGGAGTCTCCCGCATATTGATAGTGGCTCCCTGATGCCCGCAAATTGGATAATATCTCCCAGAATCTAGAGCAAGAGCGTGCACGCAAAACATTAATGTCTGCATCGCGCATATGACCGAGTGCGCGAGGGAGAGTGAGAGAGACTGCGTGTGTGCCTGTTCCTGTAGCGCATGCTAGACAAAGAGCATCCTTTATGGGATTGCATAGCTTTAATTGAATTGGACACTTCCTCAACAGAGAGAGGGGAGTCCAATTGTTTGGCAGTGTCGGAATCAATCGTAGAATTAGAAAGATTCTGAAGAAATTCATTCATTCTAGTATTGTCTGCAGGGACGTCAGCCTTATATAATGATGAGTAAAATGATTTGAAAGTAGCATTAATTTCCTGAGGGTCTGTAGTAATTATACCAGTCGTGTTTTTAATACTAAGTATCAATCGGGAAGTGGCCTGTCGCCGTAATTGATGTGCCAGTAATCGACTGGCCTTGTCACCATGCTCATAGTATGAGCTGCGGCTGTGTAATAACAAGCGCTCTGCCTCTTTAGTTGACATAAGAGCAAATTCTGCCTGTAAATCTAAACGCTGTTTAAGAAGTTCTGGAGAAGGGTTCAGACCGCATCTTTGATCAAGGTCACCAATCGCAGAAGTAAGTACTTTAAGCCTAGCATTAAGCCTTTTATTGGAAAGCGCAGAATAAGAAATAATCTGTCCTCTAATATAAGATTTAAATGTCTCCCATAACAATGAACATGAAGTGGAGTCATTCTGATTGAAAGAAAGGAACTCATCAATAGAATTTGAAATGAAGTCACAAAATTCCTTATCTGACAAAAGAAGAGGGTTAAATCTCCAAAGTGGGGGGCTACGTCTGTAAGTAGATAATTGAATATCTAATAACAAAGGTGCATGGTCAGATATTACGATGCCTAAATAGTCAGAGGAAACTACACATGAATTAAGAGTGCTATCTATAAAAAAATAATCAATCCTTGAATACGATTGATGCACCTGAGAGAAAAAGGAGAATTTTTTAATGGAGAGGTTACGAGATCTCCATGGGTCAACAAGACCGTTCTGCCTCATAAAATCAAAGAATGTTTTAGCCATACCAGATTGAGCCAGATTACGGGGATTAGACCGATCCAACTTTGGGTCAAACACGCAATTTAAATCCCCACCGAAAATCAACAGGTGAGTATTTAAAAAGGGGAGGTTGCTTAATAATCTGTTAGCAAATTCAACATCGTCAAAGTTTGGTGCATACACATTTACCAACAAAACCTTTTTTTGCATTAATGTTCCGGCAACTATGAGGTAACGGCCATTCTTATCAGCAATGACATTAGTGGATGTAAACTGTACTTTTTTGCTAAATAAGATGGCGACTCCTCTTGCTTTTGAGTTAAAGTTTGAGTGGAAGACCTGACTCACCCAAGGGCAATGTAGTCTGTGATGGTCCTTAACCTGAAGGTGAGTCTCCTGTAAAAATACTATATCAGAGTTTAAACGTTTCAAGTGTGTAAAAACCTTAGATCTCTTAACAGGATTACCCATGCCTCTAATATTCCAAGTAATAAATCTGAGAGATGTGCCTGATTTATTGTGGTTAACCATTTAAGTAAATAAAGAAAAAAAAATACAGATAGTCATAACAAGCCGTGGTGGGACACCCTCCCCCCAACACACCCCTAAACACACATACACCCAAAGTCTCCACATAACCCCAGAACAAAGGAGACAGCGGTGTTCCCCAAAGTGACAAAAGGTCGTCCACAACAAAGTGAAAACGACTCGGAGAGTAAGCAGAACAAACAGGAGTAAGAGAAAAAACCAAGAGTACAATAAGAAAAAAAAAAACGAAAACTCCTACCGATTTCAAATCAGATTAACAGCATGCGCAAAATGACAATTACAATATATATATATAAAAAAAACTCACACGAAGACTTGTTTCGTCCGATAGAAAACATTCCACCAAAATACCAATGATAAACATCCCGTCAAGTTTCCATAGAGATCACGAGAAATACAGGCAGTATGGCAGCAAAGGAAAATATTCTAAATAACAAACCAAGTTATACACAGCACTGCGAAAGTCTCCAAAAAAGTAGTGAAAATACAATAATTTCCATTGCTCTTTAAATAACCAAAATAATGTGTATAACTCCTAAGAAAATAAATTATATATATATATAAATAAATCATTTTTTAAAAAACGGCGTATATTACAACAAACAAAAGCTACACTAACCTAGTTAGTGCATCAAGTCGGAAAAACCCTCATTAATGCAATGACAAATTTGAGATTGAGTCCACAACTGTAAACAATAGAGCAAAAATCAAGCCTGAGTGCGATAAAGAGTAAAAAAGATCGGCTGTGTAAAAGAGTCATTACAGCTCACCCATCCGTCAACTTTTTGACATAATCTCCGGCTTTCTCCGCTGAAACAAAGTCCTTCTCCACTCCGTTATACGTGATGCGAAGCCGCGCCGGGTAAAACAGCCCATATCGAACACCGTCAATGCCACGAAGTTGCCGCCTGACATCGTTGAATGCAGCCCGAGCCCGGGCTATCTTTGCAGTGTGGTCTGGGAAGACTGAGATGGTCAAACCTTGGACTTTAATTTCACGGAGCTCTCTCGCGCGGCGTAAAATGTCCACACAATCACTATAATAATGAAATCTGCACACAATAGCTCGTGGTCGTTCTCCGGGCTTGGGCTTAGGTTGAAGAGTCCGGTGGGACCGGTCCAAAAGCGGCTCCTTTTCCAACGCGAACGCTTCCTTTAGCATGGCAGCTACAGCAGTGGTGGTGCAAGTGTCGGGGCCCTCCGGTACTCCAATTATCCTCACGTTGTTACGTCGTGACCTAGACTCCAAATCCTCACACTTATCTTCCAGCTTGGCTACGCGAGCAGTGAGGTACTCGATGGCGCTTTTCATCTGGACGATGTCGTCGGTACACTCGGAGAGTACATTCTCCATCTCCACAACAGTACCTTTCAGTGCAGCCACATTAGCATCCGTATCAGCTTTATCCTTAGCCAACTGTGCTTTCACGGTTTGCAAGTCGAGCTGGATAGTTGACAAAGCATCCCCAAGAGTCGCCTGTAGCTCCTTCTTAAAAATATCAGCGATGTCAGCCCTCAACGAAGCCAACAACTCGAACTTGAGAGCGGCGACGTCAGGGCCAGCCTGCGACGGGACGGACTCGGCGGGGTTGGGTGGGTCACTCGAGGCTGTGGTCGAAGCTTGCGGGCTAGGCCTCAGTTGCGTCTGAATAGTGTTGCGAGTTTTTACGCTCTTCCCGGCCATTTTACCGTCGTCCAAGATTAACTTTGCAAATAAAAAATGAAACGAAGTGAGACTAGACAAATTTTGTGACCAAAAAGCGCAGATTAATTACAATTTAACTCGAAATCGGCAGGAGCCCTCAAACTCACGTCCTACTCCATTAACTGCTCAGCAGCGCCCCCCGACAAAGAGCATCCTGATTGGTTTACAGACATCCAAACTCATTTCAGGGAGGTGTCGTGACCCCCCCGCTGATGGGAAAAAAGTCATGCGTCACGACACCTCCCTGAAATGAGTTTCTGCAGGTTGGGATGTCTGTGTAGAGAGCATACACACTAGACAGCGTTTATGTAGAGAGCATGCACACTAGACAGCGTTTATGTAGAGAGTATGTTATGCACAACCTGTGAACCTCGATTACAATTTCCTATCTCTGTATTGGCCTAATTTAATGTTTTACAGTAATTATTTTTTCGACTAAAATTAATGACTAAAACTGGACTAAAACCCTTTTAGTTTTCGTCGACTAAAACTAGACCAAAACTATCAAGGATAGAATTGACTAAAATGTGACTAAAACTAATAAGCATTTCATCCAAAAGACTAAGATTAAAACTAAATCAAAAATGGCTGCCAAAAACAACACTGCTCTGCAGAAGGGGTAACCTGAAGGAGATTTGGAGACTGTAAAGTGATGGCAGGGGAGAGTGTAGCTAGACAACATCAAGTGGTCATGTGCAGGATGAGCTTGAAAGTGAAAAAGAGGAAGCGTGAAATAGTGGAGACGAAGATTAAGTGGTGGAAACTAAAAGAGGTTGAACATCAGAAGGAGTTTAGGGAAGAAATGAGACGAGCATTGAGTGGTCATGGAAGTCTGCCAGAAGATTGGAATACTACTGCTGTACTAGTAAGAGAGGCAGCAAGGAAGGTGCTAGGGTGGTCATCGGGAAAGAGGAAGGAAGACAAGGAGACATGGTGGTGGAACAAAGAAGTGCAGGTGTTAGGTTTCTTCACCTCTGGCCCTCACCATCTCGAGATCAGTCCCCTCATGTCACCCAGACGTCTGGGGGTGAGTCGCAGAAAAAAGAAAGGAACCCCATAATCCTTAGTTCGCAATCTTTATTCGCAAGTCCCCCCTGAGACGAGAGTATACAGGGGTTTTATACGTGTGTATGTGAGTGAAACCTTGGATCAATCATGACAATTTTAAACAAAGACTATGTTTAGTCTAACAAAGAAGTGTCTTCTCCACTGGACGAAGGTCAGGTTACACAGGAATAGTTTAAAATCACTGTTATAGTATATGTAAGCTCTAAAATATTAAAATCATAAAGTCTTAACACCTTGTGCAGCAATAAGGCTAATATAAAGCTATAAAACTATAAAACTAACATGAATCACTTAATGCAGCTTTAAATCTAACATTAAATCTAACATTCAATCATTTCAATTTCAAATTCAAAACACTGAAGAGGCTGGTTAAATCTAACAATCCTAAATCACGTGTAGCTATAAAACTAACTTAAATCATGGCTTTAAATCTAACTTTTAATCCCAAATACACATTGGATATGCAGCTGTGGGTGTGTGTGGGTCATAGGATGTCAGACTATGGTGTGATGGTATGATGACGTAGGTCAGTAAACCTTGGACTGAGCAAAACACATCTTAATTCCATCAATATGTATGTGTGTGAGTGAAAATATATCCTGTATACATTTCATATTAGCAGATGTTCTAACAGATATCAACATTTACACACAACCTTAGGTCAGAGATAGCACAGGTCAATATATTCTGATAGAATGTTCCAAAAGATATCAACATTACGTCTCGAGCAATGTGTCTAGCTTAGACAGAAGGTCACACACTAACTTGGTCAAGTTACACAGGAGACAGAAGAATTCAATGCCTTCTAGCTGAAATAGTAAAATAGAACAGAACAGAACAATATTAAGAATAAATCCTTACAATTTTGTCACAAAATAAATTACTGCCTTCTTGGTCAAGAATAAATACTTACAATTATTTATCCTTACAAAGGAATAAAACCTTACAGCAGGAAATTATAAAAGAGAAGAGGCTAGCAAAGAAGAATTGGGATGAGCAGAGAGATGAGGAAAGCAGGTGGTTATACAGAGAGATGAGACAGAAGGCAAAAACAGTGGTAGCGAAGGTGAAAGCAGATGCATACCAGGAGTTGTACGAAAGACTGGAGACCAAAGAAGGAGAGAAAGACCTGTACAGACTGGCTAGGCAGAGAAACAGGGAAGCGAGGGATGTACAGCAGGTAAGAGTGATGAAAGATGGAAATGGAAATGTGCTGACAAACAAAGAGAATGCATTAAGAAGGTGGAAAGAGTACTTTGAGGATTTATCAAATGAGGAGAATCCAAGAGAGAAAAGGTCAAATTCATTGGAGACAGCAAATCAGGAAGCAGAGTTGGTTTGTAAGGATGAGGTGAGGGCAGCCATGAAAAGAATGAAGACTGGGGAAGCAGTCAGACCAGATGGTATCCCAATTGAGGCTTGGAGATGTTTGGGTGAGACGGCTGTGGAGTTCCTAACGAGATTATTTAATAAGATCCTAGAGAATGAGAAAATGCCAAATGAATGGAGAGTGTGCTCATCCCAATATACAAGAATAAGGGAGATGTACAGAGCTGCAGTAATTACAGAGGAATAAAATTGATGAGCCACACCATGAAGCTATGGGAAAGGTGACCTAAAGAAGGCATACGATAGAGTGCCGAGAGATGAGTTATGGTATTGTATGAGAAAGAGTGGAGTGAATGAGAAGTATATTAGAGTGGTGCAAGACATGTATGAGAACAGTGAAACAGCAGTGAGGTGTGCAGTTGGAACAACTGAATGGTTCAAGGTGAAGGTGGGACTCCATCAAGGATCTGCTTTGAGTCCTTTCTTGTTTGTCATAGTGATGGATAGCTTGATGGACAAAGTGAGGCAAGAGTCACCATGGAACATGATGTTTGCGGATGATATTGTGATATGTGTTGAAAGTATAAAGGAGGTTGAGTTGGGTTTGGAGAGATGGAGGTATGCATTGGAATGAAGAGGAATGAAGGTGAGCAGTAGCAAAACAGAGTACATGTGCATCAATGAGGATGGGGATGAGAGTGTAGTGAAGATGCAAGGAGCAGACATAAAGAAAGTTGGTGAATTCAAGTACCTGGGATCAACTATGCAGGAAAATGGGGGCTGCAATAGTGAGGTGAGAAAGAGAGTGCAGGCAGGGTGGAGCAGTTGGAGAAGGATTTCGGGAGTCATTTGTGATAGGAAAGTCCCAGCAAAAGTGAAAGGTAAGATGTATAAGACAGTAGTGAGACCAGCTGTGATGTATGGATTGGAGACCGTACCCTTAACGAAGAGACAGGAGGCGAAATTGAGGATGTTAAGGTTTGCGATGGGAGTGACAAGGTTGGACAGGATAAGGAATGAGCACATCAGAGGGACAGCACATGTGGAGAGCTTGGGAATGAAGCTAAGAGAGATGAGACTGAGATGGTACGGGAACATCCTGAGAAGAGATGCAGAGCATGTTGGAAGGAGAATGTTGAGGATGGAGCTGTCAGGCAAATGAAAACGAGGAAGGCCAAAGAGGAGATACATGGATGTGGTGAGAGAGGACATGAAAGTGGCAGGTGTGGTAGAGAAGGATGCGGAAGACAGGGAGCAATGGAGACGAAAGGTCTGCTGTGGCAACCCCTATCAGGAGCAGCCAAAAGAAGACGATTAAATGCTTTTTAGTGAACATTAGAGAACAAAAGAGTAAATTTGAGCTTTATAGATGTTGAATCTTCAAGACAGCAATTCACTGGGAGTAAGTCTTTTATTTCAATTTAATCATCTATTTTATAAAGAAATTTCAAATAAACTTTTCAGTGTTTGAATAAATTTAGTTAAAAGACTCCCCAGCTGACTATGGGTGAGAGGCGGGGTACACCCTGGACAAGTTGCCAGGTGATCGCAGGGCTGACACAGAGACAAACAACCATTCACACTCACATTCACATCCACGGTCAATTTAGAGTCACCAGTTAACCTAACCTGCATGTCTTTGGACTGTGGAGGAAACCAGAGCACCTGGAGGAAACCCACACAGACACGGGGAGAACATGCAAACTCCACACAGAAAGGCCCTCAGCGGCCACTGGGCTCAAACCCAGAACCTTCTTGCTGTGAGGTGACAGTGCTAACCACTACACCACCATGCTGCCCTTGATGAAGACATGAAATTTCAAAAAGTTTTTGAAATAAAAGTGTTTGAATAAATTTGGTTATGATTCTCTTGTCAAGTGTATTTTTTTATTCTACTTTTATGGATGTTAAATCTTCAAGACACAGTAGTTAAATGGGAAGAAGTCTTTAATTTCATTTTGATTGTCTAGTTTATAAAAAAAAAATAAAATAAACATTTCAGTGTTTGATTAAATTTAGGTAAAAAACTCTTGCAGAGTTCCTGTTGTGGTTGGATACCATCAGGGTTTTTGTACACACTCTACATATTTAGTGTCACTGTGGGAGCCATCCCAGCTGGCGCAGTAATAAACTGCTGTGTGGCTTGTCTTCAGTTCTGCTATCTTCAGAGCATAATTATCAGACTGTATCCTCACGTCGAAGTCCTTTGCTTCAGGATGGTTATTATCAAGAACAGGTTTGCTTCCACTGCCGACATACAGGATCCTTCTGAGACCTTCGCCGTCTTTCTTTTGGTACCAGTGGAGATAATTGTTCGTGGCTAACCCGGTCACTTTGCAGCTGATGTACACACTTTTGCCCTCCTCTTTTGTCATGGAGAGCTCTTTTTGCTCCACTGTCAGTCCCAGAACAGCTTCTGGGAAAGAATAATAATTAAAAAACATTAAAGTAAATTAGGTAAAACAGCAAGTTTCTTTCTTTCTTTCTTTCTTTCTTTCTTTCTTTCTTTCTTTCTTTCTTTCTTTCTTTCTTTCTTTCTTTTATTTGGGTGGAGTGTTGTTTGTTTTATATTTATTTATTTTTTCAGTGATCTGATACATACCTGTGGCCAAAGAGAAGAGAACAGCATATATGGCAATAAACATTTTGATTTGGTTGTAAAATAAAATAAGTTCCCAGTTCAGCACTCTTTACTACACCTGTTTTTGCATTAATGCAAGTACAGAACATGAGTCTTTTCTTTATAATGATGTCATTTCCGGGGGTGGGGATTGGTCACCTTGGCAGCCAACCCAGAGTCGGTGTATTAGTTATTTCCTGATTACTGAACACAAACTGTTTACTAGTCAGTCCCTTCAGGATTTCTCGGGCCTTTTTTGTGATTGTTGAAGGCTAAAATGTCTGATGTTGCGGGGGGTTTTCCAAAAAATTGCGATGAAAGTTGCGGTGTTTTTTAGGTTTTTGTTGTGATTACATTGCGAGAAATTGTTGCGATTTTCTCTTTTTGTGATTAAAATTGAGTGATATGTTAAATATTATTACTGAAAAACTATTGATTAAAAAAACAAAGGCACTGAGAAATGGTCCTATAAACAACTTTACCAATATAAAAGATTACCAGGACTACAAAAATGCAGAAAAATAGGCTTTACTTATCCAAATGCCCCTGTTGGTTCAAAAGTTAAAGTGCATAGAACCTCACAGCACAACATGAAGTTACCTTAAAATATAATATAAATGCCTCAGCTTTCATGTAAGAAAAAAAAAACTATTAATACTAGTACTGTGTGCAGGCAGTCTCTCCTGAAGACTAAATTAAACAATAATTATAAACTAATAAATAAATGGCTCAGGCTTCATAGAAGAAAAAACAATTTGAACAGAATCTCACAGTATGATGCTGAAGCTGCCTAAACAATGAGAAATAAAATAACATTTGGCAAAAATGTTGGCATCCATCCATTAATTTCTTGTATTAAGTAAAAAAAAATGTAAAGTGCACATAGTCCTTCACTGCAAACATAACACACTTTCAGTAACAGAATTTAAGCCTACATAAACACTGACTCGCACAAGCAGTGTTGCCAGATACTGTTGACGTTTTCCAGCCCAAAATATGTTCAAAACCTGCCAAAATGCACTTGAAACCACCCAATCTGGCAACACTGCGCACATGCTGCTTCTCTTGAACGTATACACGGAAGTAAGGCGGAAGGTAGTTTGTGACGTCACCTCAAGACGACGCCAACGATTGGTCAAATTTGTGGGAAAGTTGCGGTGATTGGATATAATTGCAACACCGCCCTGAATTCGCGCGGGGTGTTTGTAGTCGCGCCGATTTTAACGGCGAATTCAGATGACTGGTGTTGAGACCAGGTTGGGAGGTGTGATCCGGGATTTGCAGGGAGTGAGTGAGATGGAGGGGATTGAGGAGGCAGATGAAGGTGGTGATCTAGCGTCAAGCGACTACAATGAGAGAAATACATACTCAGGAGAATGGCAGAGGGTCA
Organism: Neoarius graeffei; assembly: GCF_027579695.1. Lineage (NCBI taxonomy): Eukaryota > Metazoa > Chordata > Actinopteri > Siluriformes > Ariidae > Neoarius > Neoarius graeffei. Next base: position 44,288,834 of record NC_083569.1, read on the forward strand.
ATCGAGGAAGTAAGAAGAGGAAAGAACTAAAACCCGATAAAGAGAGGAGGGAGAAAGGTAAAAGAAATGAAATAAAAGTTATCTTTAGATTCCAACCCCCGTGTACTCTAAATCCTTTAAAAGTTAGCGAGGCAGTATACAAGTTAGTAGGTGAAGTACAAACAGTCAAAACTTTAAGAGATGGCAATTTGATGATTGTGTGTAGAGATAGAGACCAGCAGCAGGGGTTAATGAAGTGTAAAACACTATTGGGGAAAGCGATAAAGCCGCAAGTGTGGGAGGAAAAGGGGAAGTGTATGGGTGTGATATCTGGAGTATCTACTGAGTTGACAGAGGAACAGATCCGAGTTAACATGAAAGGGGTTAAAGTAACCAAGGTGAAACGTTTGCCTATTACAAGAGATGGAGTTACAAGTCCTAGTTTGTCAGTTATGATAGCTCTGGACGAAGAGCGATTACCGGAAAGAGTTAAGATTGGGTATGTCAGTTATGCAGTACAAGCATACATTCCTCCACCAACAAGGTGTTTAAAGCCAGGTCTGCTAAGTGTGGGGGGGGGAACATGAATATGGCAATTGTGCTGTAGGAACTAAAATAAAGTGTTGTAACTGTGGAGGGGAGCACAGCGCTGCTTATAAAGGATGTGAGGCCCATAAAAGAGCAGTACGGATTCAAAACATAAGGGTGAAGGAGAAACTTACCTATGCTGATGCAATCAAAAAGATAGATAGCAAAGTACGTTCTGATGCTAAAGCAGTGTCTGTGTCTCAACCTCCTACTCAAAGAGTTGCACAACCTTTGAATTATAAAATTTCTGAAGACACCTTGATTGTGGAGAAGAAAAAGTTTGTTGCCTTCATAGTGGAAGTTATCAATTGCTCAGCACAGACAGATAGCAGAACAGAGAGAATAAAGATTATCACAAGAGCAGCAGAAAAGTACCTGGATATAGGGGAATTATCCGTTGAGTCTGTAAATGCAGTATTAGCAACCAGAGTGTCTGAAAGTCAGCAATCATGTGGTGGTGTTTTATAATGGTACTGTCCATATTACAGTGGAATGTCAGGAGTTTAATTGCGAATGGGCAAGAATTTAAACATTTTATTGAAGAACAGCAGGTTAAACCAAATATAATTTGTATCCAAGAAACATGGTTAAAGCCATCACTTGACTTTATAATCTATGGATATGTAGCAGTACACAAAGATAGAAGCCTAGGAACAGGTGGGGGAGTAGCCACATTTATTCAACAGGGACTTAATTACAAAACAAAATATAAATAAAGAAATTGAAGCAATATCAGTGGAAGTATGGGTGGGTAGAACTAAGTTTAAAATAATTAACTTCTATAACCCTTGCCAAAAGATTAGAAGAGATTTTTTAGATAGTTTTTGTGTGGAGGGAAATTGTAGAAATATTTTATGTGGAGACTTCAATGCTTATAACACATTATGGGGAAGCATAAGAACAGATGATAATGGGAGTACTGTTGAGGAGTTTATGGATGACCACAATCTAGTCTGTTTAAATGATGGAACAGGCACTAGGTTTGATCTAGTACATGGAACAGAATCAGCACTTGACCTTACCTTACTTTCAGAACGATTAGCAGGAGTCAGTCAGTGGGAAGTTCTTAATAATAACCCATTAGGAAGTGATCATTACCCAATTTGGGCCAAGATACAAGAGCAGAATGTTAATTTGGAAGAAAACTGGTACCCAAGATGGAAAATGAGAGGCTAATTGGGGGCTATATAGCATGAAGGCAAGTGGCAAACTTATGGAGAATATGTCAAACTTAAGCAATGATGTTGAATTAGTAAATTCCATAATCACAAATATATTATATGAGTCAGCAGAGGAGGTTCTGGGTGAGTCTTCTGGGATAAGGGAAAAGAAAATGGTGCCATGGTGGTCAGATGAATGTAAAAAAGCAGTCAAAGCCAGAAATAAAGCATTTAGAATGGTGAAATCAAATCATTCCTTCAATAATTTAATACTATAAAAAGGCACAGTCTCAAGCTAAAAGAGTAATAAGGGAAACTAAGAGGAATTACTGGAGGAGTTTCTGTAATAATATTGGATCAGATGTTAAGGTCTCTGAGATATGGGGAATGATCAGAAAGATGGGAGGAATAAGAAGGGATTTCTCTTTACCAGTAATTAAAGATAGTGATGGTGAAGCAGTAAATAATGATGAAAAAGCAGAGATGCTTGCTAGGGCCTTTGTTAAAGTGCATAGCTCTAAAAACTTAACAAATGAAGAGTTATTATGGAGAACAAAAATGATTGAAGATAATGGAAACTTATTAGGAAAGAAAGATATAAGTGAGGGCGCACTTGATAAGAATTTTACATTATTTGAACTGAAAAGAGCATTAGTGGGTGTTAAAAATACATCTCCAGGTAAAGATAGAATTTGTTACAAAATGATTGAACAATTATCTGATATGGCTAAAAGTGTGATTTTAAAGTTATATAATAAAATTTGGGAGCAAAGTAAGCTGCCCTCTAGCTGGAAACATTCAGTAGTGGTACCTATAGCTAACCCAGGTAAAGATAAAGCAGAGGTCAAAAGCTATAGGCCTATAGCACTAACATCCAACCTTTGTAAGTTGATGGAAAGGATGATAACTAAGAGGTTAGTATATGAGATTGAAAAAAGAAGTCTTTTCTCTCCACATGAAAGTGGTTTTAGAAATGGCCGTACTACTATGGATCCAATAATCTGCCTAGAAAATGAAATTAGGAAAGCTCAAGCAAACAAGGAGTCAGTCTTGGCAACAATTCTTTGATATTGACAAAGCATATGATATGCTCTGGAAAGAGGGTCTTTTACTTAAATTGAATAAAATGGGAATAGAAGGCAAAATGTTCAATTGGATTAGAGATTTATTAAGGAATAGAACTATAGAGGTAAGAGTTGGAGCGAGCCATTCAAATATCTACTCTATAGAAAATGGTACCCCACAGGGTAGCATCTGCAGCCCAATTCTATTTAATATAATGATTAATGATGTTTTTAACAATATTGACTCCAAAGTCAGTAGAGCACTTTATGCAGATGATGGGGCACTGTGGGTGAGAGGCCGAAATTCTGATAGTCTGAGGAACAGAATGCAAATAGCTATAAACGAGGTTGAAAGATGGTCACATGAGTGGGGGTTTCATTTATCTGTTGAAAAGACACAAGTTATATGTTTCTCAAAGAAAAGGGTTAACCCTACAGTGGACCTCAGGTTGTATGGGCAGCCACTCAAGCAAACGGATAATTTAAGATATCTTGGTGTATGGTTCGATATCAAACTTTAAAAGAAAGTTCATATTCAAAAGGTTATAGACAAATGTAAAAAGGGAATTAATATTCTGAAATGCTTAGCAGGGAATGACTGGGGAGCATCAAGCACATCCTTGAAAAGAATTTATAGTGCTCTAATCCGACCAGTATTGGATTATGGATGTATAGCATATAATTCAGCAGCCAAGTCTTCCTTGTTAGAGTTAACAAGATATAAGCCAAAGCTCTCCGTATATGCTGTGGTGCCTTCAGGACCTCTCCAGTCCCAGCACTTCAGGTGGAAGCAGGGGAGATGCCACTGGACCTCAGGCGACTGAAATTATCAGTGTCATACTGGCTAAACCTACAGGGTCATGAAGATAATCACCCAACCAAACAGGTACTAAGGGAATGCTGGGAGTATGGTCGACCCATACGCAGTTTTGGGTGGGATGGTAATCAGCAGGCAAATCAATTGGGGATCAGTGACATTCCTCTTTGCAAAACAATTACAAGGCCAATCATTCCCCCTTGGTTTCCCTATTGTAAATTTGGAAACTAAGGAGATTGCAAAATCCAGAGGTTTTTACCAGAATGTACAGCAGTATTTAGAAGTAATGTATGATGATACGACACAGATATACAGATGCTTCTAAAGACGAAACTGGTAAGACAGGAGCAGCAGTATTCATCCCCAGCTACAATATAAGTATTGGGAAAAGGACGTCAGATCACTTGTCAGTTTTTTCAGCGGAATTGATGGCTATTATACTGGCCCTGCAGTGGGTGGAGGAGGTGAAGCCTAGTAAGGCAGTTATTTATTCAGATTCTATGTTTTCCTTAAATAGTATCCAGAGTGGAAAATCTACATGCCGACAAGACCTCTTAGATGAAATTAACCACCTCATATTTAAGATAAATCAACATAAAACTTTTATTCAGTTCACATGGGTTCCAGCTCATAAGGGGGTTGAGGGTAATGAGAGAGTGGATAAAATGGCCAAACCCTTACGAAAATTAACCATGGTTTACTATGGTTTTACCATGGTTTTTATGTAGTAACCATGGTTATACTATGGTTTTTATGTAGTAACCATGATTCTACCATGGTATCTCATGGTTATTCTAAGTACTATGAACCAACCATAGTATTACTATGGTTCATCCATGGTAGAAACCATGGTTCTACTATGGTATTTCATGGTGATTCGGTTTACTATGGTTTTACCATGGTTTTTATGTAGTAACCATGGTTATACTATGGTTTTTATGTAGTAACCATGATTCTACCATGGTATCTCATGGTTATTCTAAGTACTATGAACCAACCATAGTATTACTATGGTTCATCCATGGCAGTAACCATGGTTCTACTATGGTATTTCATGGTGATTCGGTTTACTATGGTTTTACCATGGTTTTTATGTAGCAACCATGGTTATACTATGGTTTTGATGTAGTAACCATGATTCTACCATGGTATCTCATGGTTATTCTAAGTACTATGAACCAACCATAGTATTACTATGGTTCATCCATGGTAGTAACCATGGTTCTACTATGGTATTTCATGGTGATTCTAAGTACTATGAACCATGCTGGTGCTGGTTAACTCGTTCAACTTGCGAGTCAGCTGAGAACCAGTTTGCTTTTCCATCGCTCGCGGTGCTAAGAGGATACACGTCATAACGTCACTGTATACGTCAGTTACAGCGCCGTATACGTCATTACGTCGCTGTATACGTCAGTTACCGCGCTACGTTTACATAAACCTTGGCGCGAATATCGAAGCAAAAACAACACGGAAGCAGCAGCAGCAACAATAACAATAATAATAATGGATGACTTCGCATTTGTACAGCTGCTGCTTCTCATCGCTTAAAAATGGCGATCTTTCGCAGTCTTGTCAATTTGGCTGGCACGGGTTTAAATAAAAATCCATATACATTAGTAGCCTATGGCAATTCCCTTACGAAAATTAACCATGGTTTTACCATGGTTTATAGTTATTCATGGTTTTTTGGGTAACCATGAAAACCATGGTTCATGACTATGGTTTAACCATGGTTTCACTATGGTATAATCTTTGCCATAAACCATGTTTTTTTTTCAACCAAACCATGCTTTTTAAACCATGGTTTTCTTATTCAAGTTTCAAAAGTAGGCTACAATAATTCACACAGCAAACAATAATAAATAGCCTAATTGTATCCACAAACGTAAAAAACCCACTTAAATGACTTCATGCTTCCATCTGCCTAAAATGCATGCATGGAGTCGGCCCGCGGGCCGTAGTTTGATGACCCCTGGAGTAGAGGGTTCCTACAAACTCCCTTCTCTTATGGATATCTATAACTCCCACCTCACCCGCAAAGCCATCAGGATTGCAGGTGACCCCACCCACCCATCTCACAGCCTCTTCAGCCTGCTGCCGTCGGGGAGGAGACTGCGGAGTCTCCAGGCCAAAACCAGCAGGCTCAAGAACAGTTTCTTTCACCAGGCGGTCAGGAGGCTCAACTCCCTCCTTGTTCTGCCCCTCCTCTGCCCCCTGCCACAGATTCTGCTCGCACACCCCCCTGCCCCCCCTTCAGCATCTGACATGTCATCCTCACAGTTCCCCCGCCCCCCAACACACACATATACATACATCTCATTGTTCATTAACACACTGAACTCAGGACTGCACATCTCACTTTACCTCGCCCATTTGCACTATTCCGCACTACCTCACCTTAACAGCTGCTAGTTTGTTTATTCTGCTTATTTCATGTTTCATGTTTACCTGCTATACCTCAAGTGCCCTTGACTGTTTGGTTATTTGTACCAATTTGTGTGTGTGTGTGTGTGTGTGTGTGTGTGTGTGTGTGTGTGTGTGTGTGTGTGTGTGTGTGTGAGTGTTTAGTCTAGTTAATATCTAGAGTGTTTATACTGTTTATATTGTCTGAGTGTTTAGTCTGTGTTGTTATCTAGCGTTTATACTGTTTATTTATACTGTTTATATTGTTTGAGTGTTTAGTCTAGTTCATATCTAGAGTGTTTTATACTGTTTATATTGTTTGAGTGTTTAGTCTGTCTTGTTCTTATCTAGTGTTTATACTGTTTATTTATTCTGTTTATATTGTTTGAGTGTTTAGTCTGTCTAGTTCCTATCTAGAGTGTTTATACTGTTTATATTGTTTGGTTTTTTCAATTATTCTATTTTTATTTATTGCATTGCCAGTTTGCACCGTGGGTCAGAGAGGACTGATATTTCATCTGTGCTGTATGTCGAGCATGTATAGCATATTTGACAATAAAGTTGACTTGACTTGACTTGAAGTGTCCCTGGCTCTGCAAGTGCATGGATAGAGTGTGTAGAAGAGTAAATACAAAGCCGGTGACCTTACCTGAATTTGGTCTTCTCCAGACACCATCTTCATGGGACAGTCCGTAAAAGTCGAGTGCCGAGTGCAGAGCCCATCCCGCTGGAAATGCACAACATACCACAATTGTGCATTTCCAGCGGGATGGGCTCTGCACTCGGCACTCGACTTTTACGGACTGTCCCATGAAGATGGCGTCTCTTTTGCTATCTTCAGTTCATAATCATCATTCTGTATCTTCACACTAAAGTCCTTGGCTTCAGGATGGTTATTATCAGGAACATGTGGGCTACCTTTTTTGACATACAGGATCCTTGTGAAAGCTTCGCCATCTTTCTTTTGGTACCAGTGAACATAGTCTGTGGATAATCCGGTCACTTTACAGCTGATATACGCACTTTTACCTGCCTGTTTTGTCATGGAGAGATCCTTTTGCTCCAGTGTCACTCCCAGAACAGCTTCTGTAAAAACATTAGTATATAAAATTGCTATTCATTTTTTCCCCTCTTGTTTTAATTTTTATTCCATTGTTACAGTACTTACCTGAGACCAAAGAGAAGAGAACAGCATATATGGCTATAAACATGTTGATTTGGTTGTAAAATAAAATATGCTCTCAGTTCAGCACTCTTTATTGCATCTGTATCTGTTGCATGAATGCTTATTTGGAACGTCTTTTCTTTATAAAGTAATGATGTCATTTCCTGGGACGGGAATTGGCCACCTTGTCAGCCAACATTAACCCAGACTTGATGCATTTGTTATTTTATTATTATTGAAGAAACAATAACCCAAGATATTTTATTTTTTTCTTGTCCACAATGCCAAGTTGGCAATGTTCTCCCTTATATGTGCGTGCATGCAGAGAGAGAGAGAGGCCTTTTAATCTCTGTGTAGCCTACCTAAGGAGATTGAATTGACGATATACATATTAAATATATTAATATATGTTAAATATATTAAAGACACTCTTAGCCTGAAGAGACTTTCGGGAAACCCACCCTTGGATTGTTTACCTGTCTCCACTTGTATTAATAAACATATCTTCTGCACTTGTATCCGTCTCCCAACCATCTCTGACAGAATACTTCACACTCCCTGACAAAGAGAATGCACATTCACCTGTTCATATGTCATGTTCAGGAACAAACTAATGTTAATGGGGTTAAAACAGCTGCTGTATTGGTGCTGTTGGACTGTTGTACTTGACTCGGATCAGTAGTGGACTCGACTCAAATTTTTTTTTAATGACTTGGACTTGGCTTGGACATGAACACTGGGGACTTGAGACTGGACTCAGACTCGAGGTTTAGTGATTTGACTACAACACTGATACACATCCATTCCTGCATTTCAGGCCTGCAAAGCATTCTAAAAAAATTGGGACAGGGAAATTTAGGGCTATTAATGAGGTAAAACAATTAAATAATGATATCTTTGGAAACAGCTGATGTCAACAGATGATTGTAATCATGATTTTGTACAAAATCAGTATCCAGGAAAGGCCGAGTCTTTGAGCAGTAACGATGGGCCACACATCTCCAGTTTATCAACAAATTCATGAGAATGTTTTGAAACTTTTCAAGAACTATCTTCCTCAGTAAAAGATGCAAAGGGATTTGCATACTTAATCCTCTACAGTGCATAATCTCACTTAACAAATCAAGGAATCTGGAGGAATTTCAGTGTGTAAAGGGCAAGGGCACAAGCCTAAGCTGAACACCAGTGATCGCCGATCCTTCACATGGTACTGCATCAAGAACCAATCATTCATCTATACCTGATATAACCACATGGTCTTGGGATTACTTTGGCAAACTTTTTCAAGCAGGACAATAGAGAGTTGCATCCAAAAGTACCAGTTAAAACTTTACTGTGCAACAACAAAGCCTTATGTTAACTGTGTCCAGAAACGCCATTGGCTTCTCTGCACTTGGAAGCATCTGACAGATCAGATGGAAAAACTGACAGATCTGTTGTCTATAATGTTATATTTCCTCAGCTATGGAGGCTCTATGTGTTTAGCCACTGTGGAGAAAGGAAACAGGGGTTCTGGAAGGAACCAGTGGTGATCAGCAGATATTTGTAAATACTAAATGCTTTTTAGTGAATATTAGAGAACAAAAGAGTAAATTCTAGCTTTATAGATGTTGAATCTTCAAGATACAGTAATTCGCTGGGAGTCAGTCTTTTATTTCATTTTGATGGTCTATGCTATAAAGAAATTTCAAATAAACATTTCAGCGTTTGATTAAATTTAGGTAAAAGACTCTTGCAGAGTTCCTGTTGTGGTTGGATACCATCAGGGTTTTTGTACACACTCTACATATTTAGTGTCACTGTGGGAGCCATCCCAGCTGGCGCAGTAATAAACTGCTGTGTGGCTTGTCTTCAGTTCTCCTATCTTCAGAGCATAATTATCAGACTGTATCCTCGCATCGAAGTCCTTTGCTTCAGGATGGTTATTATCAAGAACAGGTTTGCTTCCACTGCCGACATACAGGATCCTTTTGAGACCTTCGCCGTCTTTCTTTTGGTACCAGTGGAGATAATTGTCCGTGGCTAACCCGGTCACTTTGCAGCTGATGTACACACTTTTGCCTTCCTCTTTTGTCATGGAGAGCTCTTTTTGCTCCACTGTCAGTCCCAGAACAGCTTCTGGGAAAGAATAATAATTAAAAAACATTAAAGTAAATTAGGTAAAACAGCAAGTTTCTTTTTCTTTCTTTCTTTCTTTCTTTCTTTCTTTCTTTTTTTTGGGTGGAGTGTTTGTTTTATTTATTCATTTATTTATTATGATTTTTTTTCAGTGATCTGATACATACCTGTGGCCAAAAAGAAGAGAACAGCATATATGGCAATAAACATTTTGATTTGGTTGTAAAATAAAATAAGTTCCCAGTTCAGCACTCTTTACTGCACCTGTTTTTGCATTAATGCAAGTACAGAACATGAGCCTTTTCTTTATAATGATGTCATTTCCGGGGGTGGGGATTGGTCATCTTGGCAGCCAACCCTTGGTGTCTTAGTTATTTCCTGATTACTGAACACAAACTGTTTACTATTAAACAGTGAACCCTGTTTACTACTTTGGGATGAATTTTCAGTTGACCCAGGCTGCCAGAAATTCTTTTTTTTTCCTTTATGAATGTGTTTTAAAAGTTTCAAATAAGAAAAGGAAAGAATAGGAACAAAAATGAACATGTTCCTTTATACTGAGAAAACCTCTGTTGAACCTTGTTACTTTGAGAACAAACTGCTCTAAGAGCATCTGCTATAAATGTATAAAGGTATGTACATTAATATTTCTGATGTTGATAAAGTTAGATTTGTTTAGACGCCGACCACACAATATACTTGAGTTGAATTAAATCATGAATATTACCTCAAAGTGCAGACTTTCACCTTGAATTTCTGCTCCTGTACGAAATTTCAGGATTTCTGGAAACAAACGTGGAAACACAGAAACATCCGGTATTTTTAATTTGAGGGGATTTACATCCAAATTGAACTCTGAATTGAAATCATGTGAACTCTGTAGGAATTATAGCAACTTTTATATGTGGTCCTTCCGTTTTAAAAGACCAAGAGTAATTGTTCCATGTACTGATGCTGCCATGTACACCTTTAGGCATTGCTTTGAGCTGACTATCAAAAAAAAAAAATGTTCACAGAGCAAGAAAAGGGGTTTATGCCCAGTGGATGGCTGAACTAAACTGACCTGTTCATATGGCACTGCGGGTCATGTCTGACACAAACTTGAAACTTGTTCTGCAGGAAAGAGGTTATCTATGCACTATAAAAAGTCATTTGTATTTTTACAGATGTTAATTCTTGAAGCCACAATAATTCACTGGGAATAATTGTTCTATTTGGAACTGATAGACACAAAAGTAATCAGTGTTTGAATAAATTTAGCTTTAAGACTCCTGTAGAATTTGACATGTGTGTACAAACACTTTCACACTTCATACCTGTTAGGGTTTTTTTCACCTCTGGCCCTCACCATCTCGAGATCAGTCCCCTCGTGTCACCCAGACGTCTGGGGGTGAGTCGCAGAAAAAAGAAAGGAACCCCACAATCTTTAGTTCGCAATCTTTATTCGCACGTCCCCCCTGAGACAAGAGTATACAGGGGTTTTATACATGTGTATGTGAGTGGATCAATCATGACAATTTTAAACAAAGACTATGTTTAGTCTAACAAAGAAGTGTCTTCTCCACTGGACGAAGGTCAGGTTACACAGGAATAGTTTAAAATCACTGTTATAGTATATGTAAGCTCTAAAATATTAAAATCATAAAGTCTTAACACCTTGTGCAGCAATAAGGCTAATATAAATCTATAAAACTATAAAACTAACATGAATCACTTAATGCAGCTTTAAATCTAACATTAAATCTAACATTCAATCATTTCAATTTCAAATTCAACACTGAAGAGACTGGTTAAATCTAACAATCCTAAATCACGTGTAGCTATAAAACTAGCTTAAATCATGGCTTTAAATCTAACTTTTAATCCCAAATACACGTTGGATATGCAGCTGTGGGTGTGTGTGGGTCGTAGGATGTCAGACTATGGTGTGATGGTATGATGACATCGGTCAGTAAACCTTGGACTGAGCAAAACACATCTTAATTCCATCAATATGTATGTCATCCTCATTCTCATTATCTCTAGCCACTTTATCCTTCTACACTTAGGGAAGGTAAGTGGCTAAGTCATTACACCTGGTGTCAATTAATGTGTGTGTGTGTGTGTGTGTGTGTGTGTGTGTGTGTGTGTGTGTGTGTGTGTTGCAGGGATGGAGCATAAAAGGAGGGGGAGTGCAGAGAAAAGGTAAAAGTGTTGTGTGTGCACGGGGATGTTCACAATTATCCCTTAGTGTCTGGCCGTATTCTATTCTGGGGCCAAACACATAGAATAAAATTGGTAGTTAATCCTCGTCTCACCCACCCGTTGATTTTGGGAACTGATTGGCCAGGGTCATCAAAAGCTGATGGGACATTTAACACGCAGTGGGTCCTGCACTAGTATGCTACGGGAAGATCCTGGTGTGGCGTTGACTGGAGAAGCTGTCACAGAGCCATCTATGTCAGCCCCGCAACAGAGCGACATGAGGAGTGAGGAGCAGCCCGCTCCTCCTCCCTCTCTCGGGGATTCCCTTGAAGATTTCCCGTTAGAGCAGTCGTGAGACGAGACTCTGTGGCATGCGTTTGACCAAGTGAGAGTAATTGATGGTCAAACTCTTCAGCCAAGAATGACACTGGCCTTCCCTTATTTTGCAATTATTAAAGATAGATTGTACTGAGTGATGCAGGACACTCAAACTGGTGAACGAATTATTAATTCCAAAGAGCCGTAGGGAACTCGTATTCCATGCGGCTCACTTTAATCCCATGGCTGGACACCTGGGGCAGGATAAAACATTAGCCCAAATAATGGCCCAGTTCTATTGGCCAGGGATTCGTGGGGATGTCTGTCGGTGGTGTGCGGCATGCCGTGAATGCCAACTAGTAAATCCCACGGCCACTCCAAAAGCGCCTTTGTGCCCTCTTCTTCTAATTGAGACCCCGTTTGAGTGAATTGGGATGGATCTAGTCAGGCCATTAGATCGGTCAGCATGGGGATATCACTTTATTTTAGTTCTGGTGGACTATGCAACGCAATATCCAGAAGCAGTACCTCTCCGCAATATCTCAGCACACAGTATTGTGGAAGCGCTCTTCCACATTATCTCCAGGGTTGAGATTCTGAAAGAAATCCTGACAGACCAAGGCACTACATATGTCATGCACACTGCGCAAACTGTATGGGTTACTGGGGATTAAGTCTATCCGCACCAGTGTCTATCACCCACAAACGGATGGCTTAGTGGAGCGTTTTAATCAAACACTCAAAAACATCTCATCTCATTATCTCTAGCCGCTTTATCCTGTTCTACAGGGTCACAGGCAAGCTGGAGCCTATCCCAGCTGACTACGGGCGAAAGGCGGGGTACACCCTGGACAAGTCGCCAGGTCATCACAGGGCTGACACACAGACACAGACAACCATTCACACCTATGGTCAATTTAGAGTCACCAGTTAACCTAACCTGCATATCTTTGGACTGTGGGGGAAACCCACGCAGACACGGGGAGAACATGCAAACTCCACACAGAAAGGCTCTCGCCAGCCACGAGGCTCGAACCCAGACCTTCTTGCTGTGAGGCGACAGCGCTAACCACTACACCACCGTGTCGCCCTACTCAAAAACATAATCCGGAAATTTGTAAGTGAAGATGTATGTTACTGGGATAAATGGCTCGAGCCCCTGTTATTTGCAGTACGAGAGGTCCCGCAAGCCTCCACGGGGTTTTCTCCATTCGAGTTATTATATGGGCATTAGCCACATGGCATTTTGGATGTCTCATCTCATCTCATTATCTCTAGCCGCTTTATCCTGTTCTACAGGGTCGCAGGCAAGCTGGAGCCTATCCCAGCTGACTACGGGCGAAAGGCGGGGTACACCCTGGACAAGTCGCCAGGTCATCACAGGGCTGACACATAGACAACCATTCACACTCACATTCACACCTACGGTCAATTTAGAGTCACCAGTTAACCTAACCTGCATGTCTTTGGACTGTGGGGGAAACTGGAGCACCCGGAGGAAACCCACGCGGACACGGGGAGAACATGCAAACTCCGCACAGAAAGGCCCTCGCTGGCCATGGGGCTCGCACCCGGACCTTCTTGCTGTGAGGTGACAGCGCTAACCACTACACCACCGTGCCGCCGCATTTTGGATGTGCTATGAGAAAATTGGGAGGAGGGACCTTCACCTAGCAAAAATGAAATTCAGTACGTTCTTGACTTGCACACCTCATGCACCTAACCCAGGAGAATTTGCGGTAGGCACAAGAACGTCAAATCTGGCTGTTTGACAGGGGCATGCACCTTAGATAGTTCACACCGGGAGACAAAGAATTATTGCCCACGTTGAGTTCTAAATTAATTGCCAAGTGGCAAGGCCCCTTTGAGGTCACACAGCAAGTCGGGGACATTGACTATGAGGTGAGGTGAATGGATAGGGGTGGGACATTGCAAATTTACCACCTCAACCTGTTAAAACATTGGAATGAGGAGGTCCCCGTGGCGTTGGCATTGGTAGTCCTGGAGAAGGCGGAGCTAGGGCCGGAGGTAACCAAAGTAACATCTCAAACCACTCTGGTCCCTTGTGGAGACCACCTCTCACCGACCCAACTCATGGAGGTAGCCAAGTTGCAGGAGGAATTTTCCGACGTGTTCTCACCCCTACCCAGCCACACCCACCTTATAGAACACCACATTGAAATGCTCCCAGGAGTGGTGGTGCGTAGCCACCCTTACCACCTGCCCGAACACAAAAAAAAGGTGGTTCAGGACAAACTCAAGGCCATGCTCGAGATGGGCATAATCAAGGAGTCCCACAGTGACTGCAGCAGCCCAGTGGTCCTGGTTCCCAAGACCAACGGGTCGGTTCAGTTCTGTGTGGACTATAGAAAGGTCAACGCAGTGTCTAAATTTGATGCATACCCAATGCCTCGCACTGATGAGTTGCTTGATCGGTTAGTTTCTGCTCATTTTTATTCAACACTGGATTTAACGAAAGGATATTGGCAGATCCCTTTGACTCCTCTATCCCGAGAAAAAATGGCCTTTTTCACACCGCTTGGGTTACACCAATTTGTCATGCTTCTTTTTGGGTTGTTTGGGGCTCCCGCTACATTCCAGCGACTCATGGACAGGATCCTCCGCCCTCACGTCACCTACACCGCCACCTACCTCAATGATATCATTATTTATAGCCATGATTGGCCGCGGCACCTGGAACATCTGAGGGCTGTTCTAAAGTCACTGAGGCATGTGGGCCTCACAGCTAACCCGAAAAAGTGTGCAATTGGGCAGGTGGAAGTACGGTATCTGGAGTTCAACTTGGGTCATGGGCAGGTGTGTTCCCAAATTAAAAAGACTGCAGCGATTGTGGCCTGCCCAAGACCAAAAAGGGGGTGAGACATTTCCTGGGGCTGGCTGGCTATTATTGTAGGTTTATACCTAATTATTCAGATGTCACCAGCCCATTAACCGATCTCACTAAAAAGGGGGCTCCAGATCCGGTCCAGTGGATGGAGCAGTGCCAACAGGCATTCTCTAAGGTATGCACTATAAAAAGTCATTTGTATTTTTACAGATGTTAATTCTTGAAGCCACAATAATTCACTGGGACAAATTGTTCTATTTGGAACTGATAGACACAAAAGTAATCAGTGTTTGAATAAATTTAGCTTTAAGACTCCTGTAGAATTTGACATGTGTGTACAAACACTTTCACACTTCATACCATTGCTTGTGAATATCATTTCCTGTTGTGGTTGTATACTATCAGGGTTTTTGTACAGACTGTACATATTTACTGTCACTGTGGGAGCTATCCCAGCTGGCGCAGTAATAAACTGCTGTGTGGCTTGTCTTCAGTATTGCTATCTTCAGAGCATAATCATCATTCTGTATCTTCACATCAAAGTCCTTTGCTTCAGGATAGTTATTATCAAGAACAGGTGAGCTACCTTTTTTGACATACAGGATCCTTGTGAAAGCTTCGCCATCTTTCTTTTGGTACCAGTGAACATAGTCTGTGGATAATCCGGTCACTTTGCAGCTGATATACACACTTTTACCTGCCTGTTTTGTCATCGAGAAATCCTTTTGCTTGAGTGTCACTCCCAGAACAGCTTCTGTAAAAACATTAGTATATAAAATTGCTATTCATTTCTTTCCCCTCTTGTTTTCATTTTTATTCCATTGCTACGGTACTTACCTGAGACCAAAGAGAAGAGAACAACATATATGGCTATAAACATGTTGATTTGGTTGTAAAATAAAATATGCTCTCAGTTCAGCACTCTTTATTGCATCTGTATCTGTTCCATTCATGCTTCTTTGCAATATGTGTTGTTTCTTGATAAAGTAATGATGTCATTTCCTGGGACGGGATTTGGACACCTTTTCAGACAACATTAAACTAGACTTGATGTATTTGTTATTTTCTGATTACTGGGGATAAAATACGACCAAAAGCACAATATATTTTATAATGTATTATATTATACAAGAATGTATTTTATAAGACAAGTTATTTGGACTAGACCTAGGAACGGGAGGAACCAAAGGCAATTTGACACTTCTTTTTCATCTTTTATTCATGTTTTGGTGACAGTAGACAGTTACCTGGGTTTGAATAAATGTAGTTAAGATACTCCTGTAGTGTTTCTGTTGTAGCTGTGTAACATCAGGGTTTTTGTACACACTATACATATTTACTGTAACTGTGGGAGCGTTCCCAGCTGGCACAGTAATAAACTGCTGAGTTATTTGCTTTCAGTATTTTGATCCTTAGATCATAATTATCAGACTGGGCCCTCACTATAAAGTCTCCTGTGTCAAGAGGGTAAGGATTATCCATCCATCCATTATCTGTAGCCGCTTGTCCTGTTCTAAAGGGTCGCAGGCAAGCTGGAGCCTATCCCAGCTGACTATGGGCGAGAGGCGGGGTACACCCTGGACAAGTCGCCAGGTTGTCACTGGGCGGACACACAGAGACAAACAACCATTGGTAAGGATTATCTTTGTTCTCATATATGATCCTTCACCGTCTTTCTTTTGGTCAGTGAACATAAGTGGTGGATAATCCAATCACTTTGCAACTGATACACAAACTTTTCTCCACTTCGTTTGTCATGGAGTGACATTTTTGCTCCAGTGTCACTCCAAGAACAGCTTCTGTCATCAACATTAATCAGAAAAAAAAACAGCAATATGGTATTTTGTTTTTTCCCTCTTTTTATATTGTTATACTTTTTTTGATGTGATACTTACCTGTGATGAAAAAGAATAAAACAGCATGTATAGTAAAAACAGTTTGATCTGGATGTAAAATAAATGCTCAGCGGAGCACTCTTTATTACACTTTTTATTATTCTATACAACATGAGTCTTTCCTTTATAAAGTGATGTCATTTTCTGGGGTGGGGATTGGCCACCTTCTCAGCCAACATTAACCAAGATTTGGTATTTCCTCATTTGTTGAACAGAAAAAAACAATGTTAGAAATAATGCAAGACATTTGGCGTTATTAGTCGTGCTGGGAAGATGTAGTATATTTAATTTCTAAAGCTGGCTTGCCAACTTTCGCATTGCTTCTGATCTTGGTCCACCCTATGCGTTAATACAAGGGCAGAATTCCCACTGAAGTAATATGTATGCTTAATACAACGTAGATAGGTAAATAATGGCAATTTTACGTTAAATGTGAAATATATAGATATTTATAAATTGGGGCAGTATGGAAAATGCAAACAAACCAAGGAATCAGTGGTTTCTACATTTACTTTGACTTGAATTTAATTGCAGACAGTCTGAACCAAAGATATTTCATGTTTTCTATGGTCAACTTCATTTCATTTGTTAATATACATCCATTCCTGCGTCTCAGACCAGTAACACATTCCAAATAAGTTGGGATGGGGACAATTTAGGGCAAGTAATAAGGTAAAACAATTAAATAATGATGTCTTTTGAAACCGCTGATGTCAAAAGGTGATTGTAATCATGATTTGGTACAAAATCAGTATCCAGAAAAGGCCTAGTCTTTAAGGAGCAAAGCTGGACCGCGCATCTCCAGTTTGTCAACAAATGCTTGAAAAAATTATTAAAATATTTAAAAGCAATGTTCTTCAATGAAATATAAAAAAGAGATTTGGATATTTCCACCGTCTATGGTGCATAAAATCATCAGACATTTCAAGAACCCTGGAGGAATTTCGGTGTGTAAAGAGCAAGGGCACAAGCCTAAGCTGAACAACCGTGATCTCCGATCCCTCATATGGCACTGTATCAAGAACCGTCATTCATCTATAGCTGATATAACCACACGGGCTCAGGATTACTTTGGCAAACTTTGTTAAGCACTACAATATATGTGACGCCTCACCGAATCCAGGGACACATTTCGGCCGAAACGAATCCGAGATAATCGCAAAAGAAGCATTTTTTTTTCGAAATTTGTGATTTGTTTTTTTCCATCATGTGCAAGTTGAGATCTTGAAGAATGCAATCAGTATTTCAGATAATAGATTGTTTTGTTGGAAAAGCATACATTTTTTGTTGCAAATTGTCTCGTTTTTGTCAGGACTGTAGCCTGCTGGGGGGGGGGGGGGTAAATTACCATATGGGCCATTCACATGATGATTTAAGTCTTTTGTTTTTTTTTTTCGCGAATCAGCTGTATGATACGAGCTGAGCTCGTAGCTACTTAAGCTGCATACAGGCATGTAATTTCACTATGGAATGAGCAAGCTAAACAGAGCGCAGAGGAGCTGAAACACCGCGAAGCAAACAGACGCACGGTATTTACATCGGAGATAACCATTTCTAGCAAAAAAACCCAACCAAAAGGAAGCTAGGATTACATTCCATCGGAGGCATTGGTGTGTGCAAGGCGCCGTTTCTCTTTCTGATGGGGTAAGTTTATTAATCTAAGGCTGTGTGGTTATTTTTGCATGTAACGGAGAGTGTTGTGGTTTGGTTAAGCCTAAGTCACAACCGGACATACGATTTTTTGGCCGTGTGATTTTTGGCGTTTCCCAAATCGCTGCGTTTTTTTTTTTTTGTTCATGGAGAAAGACGCGCGTTGGCCGTAAGTTTGTCTTGCAACCTGAAAAAACGTAAGCGCCCGTAGAGTTCGTTTGACATGACAAAGAACCTCTGCGGCCGGTCTGCGGCTCGAAAATCAGCACATCACACGCGCGCTCTCGTGCGTTTCACACGCGCTCTCCGTGCGTTTCTTGCGTTTTTTGCATGTAGACCGGCCGTAGGAGCACGTACGGCCGGTTGTGACCGAGGCTTTACATGAAACTAGCGTTGTGTTAGTTGTGTCATCATCGTGCTATCTTTCTTACGGTGTGAGTAATTTTTCAACCACAAAACATTAAAGTATACTTTAGGACTTATTTTTGTACTTCATAATTGTGTTGGGCATACTTTGAATGGAAGGAAAATTGACGTGGTGATCTTTGTTTACATGAAAGTAGTATCGTGCTAGCTCGTAGGGGGTAGGGCTTTCCTTAATATCATGCAAATGAGCACCATTATGTGCCCGCCCTACACCCAGAGTAGCTGAGATGGAAAACTTTGAAGACGATTTTCTCCCTTTTCTGTTTTAAGAGGTATACACTTTCAAAAGGCCACACATTCTTCAAATATTGTCAGATCTCCACGTGGAAGGCATCATTGGAAAGCTTAGAAACTGTACTTTCTGAATCTGTCAGTAACTCAAAATGCCCCTGGGCGGACATGTGTCCCTGGATTCTGGATTTGGGCACATATAATTACATCCACAAATGCCAGTTAAAACTTTACTATGCAACAAGTAAGCCTGATGTTAATTGTATCCAGAACCGCCGTTGACTTCTCTGGACTTGGAGGCATCTGACTGATCAGATGGCATAACTAACTTATCTGTAATCTATCATGTTATATTTCCTCAGCTATGTAGGGTGTACATGTTTAGCCACTGTGCAGAAAGGAAACAAGGGTTCTGGATGGAACCAGTGGTGATCAGCAGATATTTGTAAATACTAAATGTTTGTGCACATCAGAGAACAAAAGAGTAAATTCTAGCTTTATGGATGTTGAATCTTCAACACACACTAGTTCACTAGGAATAATTATTCTATTTGAAAATCATAGTTTATTTGATGAAGACATCCATCCATCCATTATCTGTAGCCGCTTATCCTGTTCTACAGGGTCGCAGGCAAGCTGGAGCCTATCCCAGCTGACTATGGGCGAAAGGCGGGGTACACCCTGGACAAGTTGCCAGGTGATTGCAGGGCTGACACAGAGACAAACAACCATTCACACTCACATTCACATCCACGGTCAATTTAGAGTCACCAGTTAACCTAACCTGCATGTCTTTGGACTGTGGGGGAAACCAGAGCACCTGGAGGAAACCCATGCAGACACGGGGAGAACATGCAAACTCCACACAGAAAGGCCCTCAGCGGCCACGGGGTTTGAACCCAGAACCTTCTTGCTGTGAGGTGACAGTGCTAACCACTACACCACCATGCTGCCCTTGATGAAGACATGAAATTTCAAAAAGTTTTTGAAATAAAAGTGTTTGAATAAATTTGGTTATGATTCTCTTGTCAAGTGTATTTTTTTATTCTACTTTTATGGATGTTAAATCTTCAAGACACAGTAGTTCAATGGGAAGAAGTCTTTAATTTCATTTTGATTGTCTAGTTTATAAAAAAAATTCAAATAAACATATCATTGTTTGATTAAATTTAGTTTAATGACTCCTGCAGAGTTCCTGTTGTGGTTGGATACCATCAAGGTTTTTGTACACACTGTACATATTTAGTGTCACTGTGTGTGCTTTCCCAGCTGGCGCAGTAATAAACTGCTGTGTGACTTGTCTTCAGTTTTGCTATCCTCAGATCATAATTATCAGACTGTATCCTCACACCGAACTCCTTTGCTTCAGGATGGTTATTATCAAGAACAGGTTTGCTTCCGCGGCTGACATACAAGATTCTTCTGAGACCTTCGCCTTCTTTCTTTTGGTACCAGTGAACATAAGTGGTGGATAAGCCAGTCACTTTGCAACTGATATACAGACTTTTGTCCACTTCTCTTGTCATGGAGAGCTCTTTTTGCTCCAGTGTCACTCCCAGAACAGCTTCTGTAAAAGAATAATAATAAAAAAATAAGTAGTAAAACAGCAATTTTGTTTGTTTGTTTTGAGGGGTGTTCTTTGATTGTTTTTGTTTCTATGTTTGTTTGTTTTCAGTGATTTGATACTTACCTGTGACCAAAGAGAAAAAAATAGCATATATGGCAATAAACATTTTGATTTAGTTGTAAAATAAAAGAAGTTCTCAGTTCAGCACTCTTTACTACACCTGTTTTTGGATTAATGTGAGTATAGAACATGAGTCTTTTCTTTATAATGATGTAATTTCCGGGGGTGGGGATTGGTCACCTTGGCAGCCAACCCAGAGTTGGTGTATTAGTTGTTTCCTGATTACTGAACACAAACTGTTTACCATTAAACAGTGAATCCTGTTGACTACTTTTTGATGAATTTTCTGTTGATGCAGGCCACCAGTAACACTTTTATTTTTTACTTGTAAATATGTTTTAAAGTTTCAAATAAGAAAAGGAAATGCAATGTAATCTGATAGGAACAAAAATGAACATTTTCCTTTATACTGAGAAACACTTCTGTTGAATCTTGTTACTTTGAGGACAAACTGCCCTAAAAATATCTGCTATAAATATATACAGGCATGGACATGAATATTTGGATTTTGACAAAGTTATATTTTTTAGTTGTCTACCACAGAATATCGTAGAGTTGAATTAAATATTGAATTCCTTTACTTCCAGAGTTCTCACTCACACAAAATGCATGGCCCATATCGCCCCCATCCTCTCTCAGTGACACTGGTTACCGGTCCTGTCCCAGATAAAATTCAAAATACTGCTTCTCCCCTTTAAAGCTCTACATAACCTGACTCCCCTCTACCTCAGTGAACTCCTGAGCAAATCTCCCTCTCATTCTCTCAGGTCCTCTTCCTCCAACTAACTTACTCTCCCACACACCAGACTATCTACTTTGGGAGGCAGGCCCTTCAGTGCCATGGTCCCCACACTCTGGAATTCTCTCCCTCAATCTCTCTGTGATTGCTCTTCTTTTTCAACCTTAAAATCTGATTTAAATACTTGCCTTTTCCATGAACACTTCTCTTCCTGTTTGCTGTAGTAATCTTTTTTTCCTGTAAAGCAACCTTGGGTCTGTGAAAGTTGCTGTATAAGTTCAACTTCATAATAATAATAATAATAATAATACCTCAAAATGCAGACATCATTCAGCTTTAATTTGAAGGGATTTATGTCCGAATCATGTGAACTGTGTAGGAATTATAGCAATTTTTATATGTGCTCTTTCCTGTTTAAAAGACCAAAAGTAATAGGGCCATGTACTTTTTGCATGTACTGATGCTGCCATGTACACTTTTAGGGTTGACCCAAAGGCATTGCTTCTAGCTGAATAATCATAAATAAATAAATAAATAAATAACCATGGTATACAGAGCAAAAAAAGGGGGTTATGCCCAGTGCACTGCTGAATTATACTGACCTGTTCAAATGGGACTGCAGGTCAGGTCTGATGGGTAGTAGGAAAGAAATGGCCATCAGTAGCATTAACGACACACAACCATGATCTGTTCTGCAGGAATGAGATTACCTATACACAATACAAAGTCATTTGTACTTTTACAGATGTTAATTCTTGAAGACACAATAGTTCACTGGGAATAATTGTTCTATTTAGAACTGAAAGAGAGACAAGTCATTACTGTTTGAATACATTTATTTTTAAGACTCCTGTAGAATTTGACATGTGTGTACAAACACACTTTCACACTTCATACTGTTGCTTGTGAATATCATTTCCTGTTGTGGTTGGATACCATCAGGGTTTTTGTACAGACTGTACATATTTACTGTCACTGTGGGAGCTATCCCAGCTGGCGCAGTAATAAACTGCTGTGTGGCTTGTCTTCAGTTTTGCTATCTTCAGTTCATAATCATCATTCTGTATCCTCACACCAAAGTCCTTTGCTTCAGGATGGTTATTATCAAGAACAGGTGGGCTACCTTTTTTGACATACAGGATCCTTGTGAGGGCTTCACCATCTTTCTTTTGGTACCAGTGAACATAGTCTCTGGATAAATCAGTCACTTTGCAGCTGATATACGCACTTTTGTCTGCCTGTTTCGTCATAGAGAGATCCTTTTGCTCCAGTGTCACTCCCAGAACAGTTTCTGTAAAAACATTAGTGTGTAAAATCGCTCTTCTGTTTTTTCCCCTCTTATTTTCATTTTTATTCCATTGCTATGGTACTTACCTGAGACCAAAGAGAAGAGAACAACATATATGGCTATAAACATGTTGATTTGGTTGTAAAATAAAATATGCTCTCAGTTCAGCACTCTTTATTGCATCTGTATCTGTTCCATTCATGCTTCTTTGCAATATGTATCGTTTCTTGATCAAGTAATGATGTCATTTCCTGGGACGGGATTTGGCCACCTTGTCAGCCAACATTAAACTAGGCTTGATGTATTTGTTATTTTCTGATTACTGGGGATAAAATATGACCAAAAGCGCAAGATATTTTATAATATATTATATTATACAAGAATGTATTTTATAAGACAAGTTATTTGGACTAGACCTAGGAACGGGAGGAACCAAAGGCAATTTGACACTTCTTTTTCATCTTTTATTCATGTTTTGGTGACAGTAGGCATTTACCTGGGTTTGAATAAATGTAGTTAAGAGACTCCTGTAGTGTTTCTGTTGTAGCTGTGTAACATCGGGTTTTTGTACACACTATACATATTTACTGTAACTGTGGGAGCGTTCCCAGCTGGCAAAGTAATAATCTGCTGAGTTATTTGCCTTCAGTATTTTGATCCTTAGATCATAATTATCAGACTGGGTCCTCACTATAAAGTCTCCTGTGTCGAGAGGGTAAGGATTATCTTTGTTCTCATATACGATCTTTGTGAGAGCTTCATCATCTTTCTTTTGGTACCAGCGAACATAAGTGTTGGATAATCCGGTCACTTTACAACTGATGTACAAACTTTTCTCCACTTCGTTTGTCATAGTCATCTTTTTGCTCCAGTGTCACTCCAAGAACAGCTTCTGTCATCAACATTAATCAGAAAAAAAAACAGCAATTTTGGAATTTTTTCTTTTTTTCTCTTTTTATATTTTTATACTATTATTGATGTGATTTGATACCTGTGATGAAAAAGAATAAAACAGCATGTATGGTAAAAACAATTTGATCTGGATGTAAAATAAATGCTCTCAGCTGAGCACTCTTTATTGCACTTTTTATTATTCTATACAACATGAGTCTTTCCTTTATAAAGTGACGTCATTTTCTGGGTTGGGGATTGGCCACCTTCTCAGCCAACATTAACCAAGATTTGAAATTTCCTCAATTATTGAACAGAAAAAAACAATGCGAGAAATAATGCAAGACATTTGGCATAAGTAGTCCTTCTGGGAATACATGGAATATTTAATTTCTGAAGCTTGCTTGCCAACTTTATCTTCTGATTTTGGTCCACCCTGATGGTTAATATGAAGGCAGAACTGAAGTAAAATATGTATGCTCAATACAACGTAGATAGGTAAATAATGGCAATTTTGTGTTAAACGTGAAATATATCTTAATGTTTATGTTTATCTTTATTTCAAACATGTAAACAAACAATGAATAAATAAACAGAAAACAAGAAACAGCGTTTGCAACAAGAACATGTAAAAAAGCTACTAAATTAGAAAATAAAGCATAAATAATATAGGTAATAATAATATAATATAAAAATCAAAACAAAACAAAAATACAAACAAGGACGCACTAAGCAGTTTTGAGTTTACATGTCCGAAAAGGAGTGGGCTGAAGTAAAAACTTATTTAATCCCACCCATGTTCGTAAGTCAATATAAATTGATTATCTAGCTTCCTTATATATGCACACACGCACGTACATGCACACACACACACACACACACACACACACACACACACACACACACACACTGTATATTAATTATTACTTCACCTATTCAGATATCAATTCTCTATGACTATATCATATAATTAATTATATATGCATATCCATATGTCTGCACATACCATACCATACTCACAATGGAGAAAAATAAAAACAAAACAAATAGACAATGACTCAAAAAGGAACAAAATAAAAAATACACAGTAAACAGCCAGTTATGATTCCCCTTCGTCCTTATACCTTGTGAAAATCAAATTTTTGTACATCTTTTTAAAATGCTTCATGTCTGGACATCCCTTGAGCTCCTCATTCAAAATGTTCCACCACTTCACCCCACAAACAGAAATACAAAAACTTTTCTTGGTTGTGCGCACCCTATAATTTTTAAATTTAAATAAACCCCTAAAATTATAACTCTCTTCCCTTTCAGTGAACAGTTTTTGAATATTATGTGGGAGTTGATTATTGTTTGCATTGAATAATATTTGTGCCGTTTGAAAGTCCACCAGATCTGCAAATTTCAGTATTTCTGACTGTAAGAATAATGTATTTGTATGATCCCAGTAACCAGCCTTGTGTATAATCCTTATTGCACTTTTTTGGAGAATGAATAATGAATGTATTGTATTTTTGCAATTATTGCCCCATACCTCTGCACAGTAACTTAAATAAGGTGAAACCAGGGAACAGTAAAGAATCTGGAGTGAATTGTGATCTAGAAACTGTTTGACTTTGTTTAATATTGCTATACTTCTTGATACTTTGGATTGTATGTTTTTTATATGTGGTTTCCAGCTGAGTTTTTCATCAATAGTTGTTCCAAGAAATTTGATTTCCTTAAATCTTTCTATAATAACCCCATCTATTTGAATATTTATTTGTGTGTTTGTTTTGTTGTTACCAAATAATATTACTTTGGATTTGTTCAAGTTTAATGATAATTTGTTACTGCTGAACCATATTATTAATTTACTTATTTCTGTTGTGATCTCCTGCAATAGTTCCATTAAATTATCACCAGAAAAGAGGATATTTGTATCGTCAGCAAACAAGACAAGCTTCATTACTTTAGATACACTACATATGTCGTTGATATATAGTATAAAAAACTTTGGTCCTAACACTGACCCCTGGGGAACACCACAAGTTATGTCCAAACATGAGGAAGAACAATTTCCCAGCTTCACAAACTGTCTCCTGTTACTTAAGTAGCTTTTAACCCAGTTTAAAATTATACCCCTGATGCCATATCGTTCCAGTTTTTTTTTATTAATATGTCATGATTTATTGTATCAAATGCTTTCTTTAAATCAATGAATATTCCAACTGCATGTTTTTTCTGCTCTATGGAATTGGTGATTTCTTCAACTAATTCTATTAAAGCCAGTGATGTTGATCTATATGCTCTAAATCCATATTGACTGTCACTAAGTAGTTTATGTTTGTCAATAAATTTATCCAATCGGTTATTGAAAAGTTTTTCGAGAATTTTGGAGAATTGCGGAAGTAGTGAGACAGGTCTGTAGTTTGTGAAGTGGTGTTTGCTCCCAGATTTGTACAGAGAAATGACTTTTGCTGTTTTCATTCTGTTTGGAAATGTACCGGTTAGAAATGACAAATTGCATATATATGTGAATGGTTTGGATATTCCATCAATAGCATTTTTTAATATCATCATGTCAATGTCATCACAGTCGGTAGATTTTTTGTTCATACATTTCCCAACAATATCAACAAGTTCTTTTTCTTCCACTGCTGTGAGGAACATTGAAAAAGGATTATTATCTATCAAATTGCCCAGATTTTCAACAGATGTTCCTGGATCTGGGATTTGTTCTGCTAAGACCGGTCCTACATTTACAAAGTAGGAAAAGATTATCTGAGGTTATCTACCTCAGTGAACTCCTGAGCCCCTACTCTCCCTCTCGTTCTCTCAGGTCCTCTTCTTGCAACTTACTTACTTTCCCATACACCAGACTATCCACTTTGGGAGGCAGGCCCTTCAGTGCCATGGCCCCCATGCTCTGGAATTCTCTCCTCAGTCTCTCCATGACTGCTCTTCTTTTTCAATCTTAAAATCTGATTTAAAGACTTATCTTTTCCATGAATACTTCTCTTCCTCCTTCTCTGTTTAGTGTAGCATTTTTTTTTTACTGTAACGTGACCTTGGGTCTGTGAAAGATGCTATATAAATTCAACTTAAAAACAACAACAACAACAATAATAATAATACATCAAAGTGCAGACATCAGACCTTCGGCTTTAATTTGAGGCGATTTATGTCCAAATTATGTGAACTGTATAGGAATTACAACAATTTTAATATGTGGTCCTTCCTGTTTAAAAGACCAAAAGTAATAGGGCCATGTACTTTTTGCATGTACTGACGCTGCCATGCGCTGCGATGACCTGGCGACTTGTCCAGGGTGCACCCTGCCTCTCGCCCATAATCAGCTGGGATAGCCTCCAGCTTGCCTGCGAACCTGTACAGGATAAGCAGCTACAGATAATGGATGGATGGATGGATGGATGGATGGATGGATGCTGCTGCCATGTACACGTTTAGGGTTGACCAAAAGGCATTGCTTCTAGATGAATATTTAAAAAAACAACAACAACAAAAAAAAAAACACCATTGTTCTCAGAGCAAGAAAAGGGGTTTATGCCCAGTGCACTGCTGAATTATACTGACCTATTCATATGGGACTGCTGGTCAGGTCTGACAGGTAGTAGGAAAGAAATGGCCATCAGTAGCATTAATGACACACAACCATGATCTGTTTTGCAGGAATGAGGTTATCTATACACAATAAAAAGTCATTTGTACTTTTACAGATGTTAATTCTTGAAGACACAATTAGTTCTGGGAATAATTGTTCTATTTGGGACTGAAAGAGAGACATAAGTCTTAACTGTTTGAATAAATTTAGTTTTAAGACTCCTGTAGAGTTTGACATGTGTGTACAAAGACATTTTCACACTTCATACTGTTGCTTGTGAATATCATTTCCTGTTGTGGTTGGATACCATCAGGGTTTTCGTACACACTGTGAATATTTACTGTCACTCTGTGTGTAGAATAATTACTCTAATTGAAAATCATAGTGTCAGTAAACCTGCTGAACCTGTCCAAACTACAAACATGGACACCATGGACTACATTTCCCACAACTCACAGTGCCCTCTGTCTCCCGACTATAGAGATCTTGCAGTCACGTGACCGGAAAGTACACAACCGCCATCTTGTCGGTCAAAAACACCGCTGAATACTGCTGCACTCGTGTACAGAATGGATCAATTTCAACCGACAGACTACACGGCTCATTTTTCTAATGAACAGATAACTAGATATATGTCTAAAATAAACGATCTACAGATTAGTGACCCTTATGGCTTACCGGACGGAGTTTTCATGACCGGATTTTGAACTGCCAGCGGAATACCCAGATGTGTATAATTACCTCATTAACTTTCCCTCGCTGTTCAGTGGTGAAGCACTGCATGCTTATAAATCTCTGGACAGTTATCTTTACAGAAATTCAGGATTTGTCAGCGACTCAGATGTGGCATCTTGTAAACAAGAATCCTCATTGGATGGGTAAGTCACTTAAGTATTGAGTATAGCACTGACCAGCCGATTATAGAATAAGGTAATTCCAGCTGTAATTCCAAATCGTCCGTCTTGTTTACATGGATCTGGTGTTGGAGAGGTAGAGGCTTAGTAGTGGAGGTTTGAGTGGCTGTTTTCTGAGCTTAGTTAACAGGCCGGCTCTGCAGCCTCGCTTTTGCTTCCGCTCCTGACGCCGCCTCCTTCGCTTTGCCTCTGATAACAATCCACGGAGACCCCGCTGGTCTCACTATCTCGTCTGGAATGTTGTGCATGCGATTGAAATCGCTACAAACCGTCATTTTCTGCTGGAAACCAATGTCCAGTAAGTTCATATGGTTGTAGTGGATATTGAAGTCCAGTACAGACGAACAACACACAAAAATACACACAAAAAACATAAAAACCGTGCACAGGTAGGGAGAGCTTGTAGCCGCAGCCGTTGTAGTAGAATTGTATATAGTAGGGTTTTCCAGAAGAAAAGGTAGAAGTAAAAGCAGAAGTAGAACCAGAAGTAGAAGTAGAAGGTGGAATATGGCGTTTGACCGACAAGATGGCGTCTGTCACAATCTGGATCGGCTGTGACGTCACATGCAAGTGCTCCATTGAGACCAACTGTTTCTCATTATTCCAATTAGTCCCCCTGCTTATATAAACCACTTACTCCACTTCAATCAGGCCCGCCGACAGGGGGGGACAAACGGGTATGTTGTCCTGGGCCCAGGAATGGGGGGGGGGGGCAGAACTGGGCTCTCATGAAGTTGCGATTATTTTATTTCACTTCAAAATGTGTTGATTTGGGGGAGAAATGTGCTATATTTGCATTCAATAAATGATTTCTAGATCTTTTGCCTTTATTGTCTTTGAAAAAGGCGTCAAGAACCCCCTCCCACCCCTAATGCAAAAATGGTTTGGTCTGACTCTTTGATTAAGGGGGAAAAAAACGACATCGTTTGATCATAGCGCTTCGACAATCAGCGTGCGTGCCATTTGCCAACATGCACAAGTCAGGAGCACAGAAAAGAAAAGAAAAGAAAAGAAGAAACCAAGAGACTCAGGGGCTCACTGCATAAATATTTTAAAAAAGATTTGGATGATGCAGCAGGTACTAGCAAAGGCAGTGGGGCAGCTGAGCCAGGTAAGACACATAGGGTGACCATTCGTCTGGATTTCGTCCGGACAGTCCGGTTTTAGAGCCGTCTGTCCGGACGTCTCACTTTTTACATTTTGTCCTCATTTCGGACCCTCAGCCGCCACCGTTGCATCAATCGTCACAAATCCCCGCCCATTATTTACACTTGCTATTCTGCGATGACATACAGGCAAAGATAGCCTACAGGGATTTCTCGTATACAAACATTCGCGCTGCGCGCGCAGCTGATGGAGCCTCTGCAGCCTCTGATTGTCTGGAAGCTGCTGTCACTCAAAAGCTGCGCTCGCGCGATTGACTGATTTTTGCTCCTGAGCTGCGCGCGCAGTGCGAATGTTTACGGAAAAAACCTATGAATGTTGGCGCGCATGCTGTTGAACAATACTCGTGCTGAAACGAAAGACATCCTTTAAAAATGCTTGGTGCTTAGAGCATCGTTTTGTCGGCAAGAGCCAAAAAGGAGAACACTTCGCCTTCTGCAAGCTCTGTCGCATTGACATTGATGTGGGGAGCAGAGGTAAAGGTGCGATAGACAGACACACGGACACAGACCGCCACAGAGAGAATGCCAGCAGTGCTGGACAGTCATCTTTAGCATCATTTTTTGCCCCAGCTCTACCAACCCCAATCGATGACAAAACCACTGCTGCTGAGCTGACTAAATTGTTCCACACCATTAAACACCATCACTTGTACAGGAGTTTAGACTGCTCTGCAAAAGTTGACAGGTAAGGTTATAGGCCAAATGTAAATGACATGGTTAACTGTCATTTTTCATGTTTTTCTTTTTGATATTTTTTGGATGAGCATAAATGAACACAACAATGTTTTGTTTTTAGTTTAGTTCCTGTGGATAAGCCAAGGCCAGTATAGTAGGCTAAATGACAGTAGGCCTACATGTTTCTTGACTCATTTTTCGATTTTTCATTTTTTTTTCTTTTTGATGGTCATTTTCAAGTGAATAAATATGTTGGCCTATGGCATGGCAAAGACTGTTTTTTCAGTGTCTATAGATGGACACAACTCTTTACAGTGACTTTAGTGATGTTTTGTTTCTTGTTGACATGGTCTTGACCATCATTTTCCACATTTCTCTTTTTGATAGGTGTTCCAAGTTAATAAATATATATTGACTTCATACGTTTTTTAAATAAGTTTTTCTTACCCCCCCCCCCCCGTAACGCGACGGTGTCCTAACTTTAGGGCCTTTGTCCTCACTTTTGGACACAAGTGTCCTAACTTACAGACTCATGTCGGTGGTCACCCTAAAATTAAATGGTTGTTGACCGGTTAAATGTTTTTTGAATACCTGTCATTTAAGGGTTGGAGTGAGTAGAGACTGGGATAAGAGAGGTGGGTGTGTGTGTGGGTTGGCCGGGGGGGGCCCATTCAGAGCATTTTGTCCCGGGCCCAGCCAAAGCTGTCAGGGGCCCTGACTTCAATGCAAAGTATTGTTCTGTCTTCTACAGTTCATACCAAGCCTTGTTATTTTCTGACTGACTCTCATTCTTCTGACTCTTGCTTCCCTGTTTTCTGTTTACACTTTTTGTCTATTCCCTTTAATGCTGTTTGCCGATTGCCTGACCCTCGCTAGTTCTACAACTCTAATTCTTGTCTCACGTTTTGGCTCTGATACTTTCTTCTCCTTGTCACTCTTCTGTGATTACATCCATAAGTGCCTGCACCGTGACAGCATACTTCGCCGCCATGGATGTAGTGGAAGAAGCGAAGCAAACTGCTCTCATCGCCGAAGGACGCTTATTAGGAAAACATCAGCAGATGCTAGCTGATCTCAATACCAGAATGTCCCAGCTAGCAACTGTGATGTTTCAGGCCCTCATAACACATCCTGAATCATCTCTGAGCCCAGCGCTACAACTTCAGGCTCCAGAGAAGTTCGCCGGAGATCTGCTCGCCTGTAAAGGCTTCTTCCTCCAGTGCTCCATGTATTTCATGGCTCTACCTAGCATATTTGATGAGCACAAGATTGCCAAATTTCTCTCCTTCCTTCACTGCGATGGGCCAGCGCAGTTTGGAGTAAGGGCGGCGAGCCGACAAAATCTTATGAACAATTTCTCACTCTGTTCCAAAGAGTTTTTGACCATGAACCTGAGGGGATTGAAGTCGGTGAAAGTTTATTCACCATATCACAGGGCTCTAAAAGCGTGGCTGAGTATGCTCTGAAATTCAGAACACGGGCAACCTCTGGCAGATGGAATGTTCCCGCGCTGAAGGCCGTATTTCGCCAAGGTTTGCGCCCTGAAATTCTGAGTGAACTCACCTGCTGTGATGAACAACTTACGCTCGATTCTCTCATCGACCTCATGATCCACCTAGGCAATCTCTTGGCTCATTGGCCCTCTCTACAGGAGAGTATTAAACCGGAGCCTATTTCGGAGGAAAGTTCTGCCATGGATGTGTCACACACTCAGTTAACTAGTTCTGAACATGCCAGAAGAAGAAAAGAGGGAAACTGCCTACTCCTCCTGGGCGATTTCAATGCAAGGGTGGGCAAGAACTACCGCCTGTGGCAAAACACCCTCGGGAATAAAGGTGTTGGAAACTGCAATGCCAATGGCCTTCTTCTCCTTTGTTTGTGTGCAGAGCATGAACTTTTTATTACTAACATACAGTTCTGTATGCCGAACCACTTTAAAACTACTTAGAGGCATCCTCGATCCATACAGTGGTACATCCTTGACTACGTCATCATCCGACAACAGCACAAAAAGGATGTCCTCGTCACCAGATGCATGCTAGGTGCCGATGACTGCTGGACAGACCATCAACTGCTTGTTTCGAAACTGAAGCTGACGTTATGCCATAAACCAAAATATCGGCAAAACAATGCACCGCCACGAAGGAAGTACGATGTAGGCAAGCTGTGCCATCCAGCCATGTTGGAAGCCTACAGACAAGCTGTACAACATGCCCTTAATTCAAACCTGGTGGACCAAGGCTTGATTGAGGAAGAGTGCACCACTCTCCGTGCCGCTATCAACGAAGCAGCCAAAGATATCATTGAATTCCACCAGCAGAAACACCAAGACTGGTTCGACTGCAATGATGCTAAGATCATCACAATCATAGATGAGAAACAGCAAGCCAGGATCTTGCACGAACTAGATCCCACCTCCATCGAAAAGAAAACCTGTTACCAACAACTGAAAAGCCAGTGCCAGATCAGGCTCTGCGAGATCCAAAACAACTGGTGGCAAGAAAAGGCAGCTGAGCTCCAGCACTACACCAATGCGAGAGACTATCGAAACTTCTTTGCGGGCACCAAGGCAATCTATGGGCCCAAGAGAACATCCATGGGAACCCTTCTATCAGGGGACAACACCACGATTCTGACAGAGAGCCAGGACATTCTTAACTGATGGAAGGAACATTTCAACACACTGCTTAAACGTAACACATCTGTGGTGGAGGACTTTCTCCAGAACGTGCCCCAGCACCCTCCTAGACCCTGGCTGTCCGTTCCACCCTTATTTAGCGAGTTTCAAACTGCTTTTAAGCAGATATGCTGGGGAAAGGCCGCAGGACCCGAAAACATCCCGGTCGAGCTGCTGGACCATGGTGGAATTGGCCTCAAGACTCGCCTGTTCAACTTGATGCTCCAAATGTGGGAGGCAAAGCGTGTACCAAACGATCTGAAAAATGTGCTGATTGTCACCATTTTCAAGAACGGGGACCGAAACATCTGTGGCAACTACAGAGGGATATCCCTACTCTCAATTGCTGGAAAAATCCTGGCTAGAATCATCCTCAATCACCTTCATGAGGTCGCAGAAACCATCTTGCCTGAATCACAATGCGGGTTCCATGCCTCGCGAGGAACGATCAACATGATTTTCTGTGCACGACAGCTTCAGGAGAAGGCACGAGAGCAACAAAAAAACCCTTCCTCATTTTCTATGACTTAGAAAAGGCCTACAACAGCATGCCAAGAGAAGCCATGTGGGTCGTGCTACGACGCTTCGGCCTCCCTGACCCCTTCGTCAACTTGGTCCAGGTGCTACACGATGGCATGACAGCACAAGTCACCCACCTGAACACCATCTCAGATGAATTTTCCATCACCTGTGGACTGAAGCAGGGTTGTGTTCTCGCGCCAACTCTGTTTTCTCTTTGCCTTGCTGCCATGCTGCACGACATTCCACTGGATAACCCAGGAGTGGAGATCAGATACTGCTTTGACGGTGGACTGTTTAACCTGTCTTGCTTCTGCTCCAAGCATCTTACCACCACCTTCAAAGTGACAGAGTTGCAATATGAAGATGACAATGCAACCCTGACTCACTCAGCCCTAGAACTGCAGCGGTCAGTTGACAACTTTTGCTCTGCATACTCCCACTTCAGTCTGACCATCAACACTGGAAAGACCAAGATCCTGGTACAACCACCACCATGCATGGACCCACCCATCTGCAACATCTTGATCACAGGATCTAACATCGAATGTGTGGAATACTTCCCCTACCTTGGAAGCCTGCTCTCCGTCCAGTACAATTCCACCAAAGACATTGAAAACAGGCTCCGGGCAGCGCACCTTGCTTTAGGAAGACTCATCAACCATGTACTCAAGAACAAAGACCTCAACATCAGAACGAAGATCATGGTCTACAATGCTATAGTCATCTCCACCCTTCTATACGGCTGCGAGACATCGACCCTGTACTGCCGAGACTTAAAAAAGCTGGAGCAATTCCTTCAAAAGAAGCTCTGCTCCATCCTCAACATCAGCTGGTAGGACTACATTACCAACACTGCTGTCCTGGAAAGAGCAGGGGCGACCAGCATCGAAGCTACCATCATTAAACATTGACTCAGATGGTCAGGACACATGATCCACATGATTGAGATGAGGCTCCCCAGAAGAATTCTATTCAGCGAGCTGAGCTCGGGGAAACGCCCTCGTGGTGCCCCTCAGCAATGCTACAAGGACCAGCTGAAACAAACCCTGAAGGCCACCAACATAGACATTAACACCTGGGAGGAGGCGGATAAAATACGACCGAAGTGGCGAAACCTCATCAGAGAGGGTACCAAGCACTTCAAGATGGAAAGAAGATCTCAACTCAAAGCCAAACAACAATGAAGAAAGGAGACAGCTTCACTACCACCACCACTCCCAACATTTTCATGTGATAAGTGCCCCCAACCTCTTTAGAGCAAGAATTGGACTTGTGAGCCACCAATAAGCCCATCACCATCCTTGATGACGGAAGGAAAGATCCTCGGAAACAAGAGAATGCCGACGACAATGACAATGACTTCTACCCATATCCTCTCTGCTTTCATTGATTCAAGGACAGAGGGGAACTTCATCAGCAACTCAGTCATGCAGAAGTTAAACTTGCCAATAACACCGCTGCACAGTGTGCTCAGCATTCAGACCATCAATGGAGGACCAATAGGAAATGGTTTTGTCACTCTACACACAGCTTCTCTCTGCATCCAAGTGGGTGCAATTCACTCAGAACTCATTTCACTCTTTGTCACTACCACCGTAAGTTATGATCTTATCCTTGGCTACCCTTGGCTCCAGCTTCATGATCCTCTCATCCCATGGCAGAACAAGGATATTCTACAGTGGTCTCCTGCGTGCTTTCAGGGCTGCATTACTTGACCAAGTCACTCTCACATCCACCTCTGTGGACAGCCCCCAGCCTGACACTCTTGACAATGTTCCCGAAGGTTATCTGGACCTTAAGAAGGTTTTCAGCAAAGGAAAGGCCTGTGGTCTGCCACCTCACAGACCATATGACTGCGCTATGGGCGGCACAGTAGTGTAGTGGTTAGCACGGTTGCCTCACAGCAAGAAGGTTCTGGGTTCGAACCCAGTGGCCGGCGAGGGCCTTTATGTGTGGAGTTTGCATGTTCTCCCCGTGTCTGTGTGAGTTTCCTCCGGGTGCTCCAGTTTCCCCCACAGTTCAAAGACATGCAGTTAGGTTAATATGGGACGGCCTTGGGCTGGGGTGCCCTTGAGTGAGGCACCTAACTCCCGATTGCTCCCCGGGTGCTGTTAGCATGGCTGCCCACTGCTCTGGGTATGTATGTGTGCTCATTGCTCATGTGTGTGTTCACTGCTTCAGATGGGTTAAATGCGGAGAGGAAATTTCACAAGTGTATGATGAATAAAGTTGTGCTTGCTTGCTTGTTATTGACCTCCTGCCAAGCATGTCACCACCTCAGGGATGTATATACTCTGTCTCAGAAAGAACAAGCAGCTATGGAGGAGTACATTCAGGAGGCTCTCAAGCAGGGTTAAATCCACCCTTCTAGGACTCCAGCCTCGGTGGGCTTCTTTTTTGTGGAAAAAGGAGACGGGGGTCTTCGCACATGTATTAACTACAGGGGATTGAACCAGGTATCAGTGAAATACCCTTATCCACTTCCTCTGGTTCCTGCAGCCCTGGAACAACTTTGATCAGCAAGGATCTTCTCAAAACTAGATCTACGCAGTGTGTACAATCTTATCAGGATCAAGAAGGGAGATGAATCGAAAACTGCATTCAGCACCACTGCTAGTCACTTTGAGTACCGGGTAATGCCGTATGACCTTTTTTCGGCACCCAGCGTGTTCCAGTGCTTCATCAACGACATGCTACGGGACATGCTGGGTCGGTATGCTATTGCATATATTGATGACATCCTAATATATTCCCCAGATAAAGAGAGCCATCGAGTGCATGTGAGAGCTGTTGTACAAGGCTTGCTCCAGAATCATCTCTATGTGAAAGCAGAAAAATGCGAGTTACATCAAACATGTATTTCCTTCCTTGGATATGTCATCAATGCTGAGGGGGTTTGTATGGACTCGTCAAAGGTCTCTGCAGTTACGTCTTGGTCCATTCCCACGTCCGTCAAAGAACTTCAATGCTTTCTAGTTTTTGCAAACTTCTATTGCCAGTTTATCACAGGGTTCAGTTCTATCACTGCCCCCTTAACAGCACTTCTCAAGGAGGGCCCCAAGCACCTTCAATGGAACCCCGCAGCAGAGGAGGCTTTCTGTCATCTCAAAAAAGTGTTCACCTCAGCCCCCATCCTACAGCATCCTGACCCTTCCAAGCCGTTCACACTGGAAGTTGGTGCCTCTGACACGGGAGTGGGGGTGGTTCTCTCCCAGTGCTTTGGGGGAGAAACAGAAACTTCATCCAGTAGCCTTCTTTTTGAGGAAACTCTCACCAGCAGAAAGAAGTTATGACATAGGAAATCGGGAGCTACTCGTAATTAAGCTGGCCCTCAAAGAATGGCGCCATTGGTTGGAAGGTGCCAGTTGCCCATTCATAATCCTAAAAGACCATAAGAATTTGGAATATCTCCAGAAGGTGAAGCAGTTAAACCCCTGTTAAACTGGATGGGCCCTCTTCACTAGATTCCATTTCACCATCTCTTTATGCCCTGGCTCCAAGAATACTAAGGCTGATGCTCTCTCATGAATCTTTGCTCCCCCTCATCAAGACTCCACTGCCCATCCCATTCTCCTTTCTCAATGCTTCCTCCAGTCCATCACTTGGGACTTAGACAGAGAAATCAGAGACTCTCAGCTTGAACAACTACCTGAGAATCTTCCACCTGGTCTACTATATGTACCCAAGCAACTCAGAAGCAGACTCATCATGTGGGCACACACATCACCCGCCACAGGACACCCAGGAAGCCATTGCACCCATCAGATGCTTCGAAACAAATATTGGTGAGAAAACATGCTCACTGAGATCAACCAGTTCATCACATCATGTTCGAGCTGTGTACAAGTCAAAGTACCCAGAACTCCACCCGCCAGTAAGCTCTGTCCCCTCCCGGTCCCACATAGCCATAGACTTCATCACGGACATTCCTCCCTCACAAAATCACATAACAATTATGGTAACCATTGATCGCTTCTCCAAAGCCCTCAAGCTGATACCCTTACCTGGCATTCCCACCACAGCATAAACAGCAGAACTATTATTTCAACAACTTTTTTGATACTATGGTCTCCCTAAAGACATTGTAAGTGACAGAGGCTCTCAGTTCATCTCATGCTTCTGGAGGGCCTTCATGGAAAAATTAGGGGTATCTGTCAGTCTCACTTCCAGTTACCACCCTCAGTCTAACGGACAAGTCGAGAGAGCCAACCAAGAAATCGGCTGCTTCTTGAGAATCTTTTGCATGTATAATCAGGGGGCTTGGGCACACTTTCTACCATGGGCCGAGTATGCACAAAACTCCCTCAAGCACTCTGCAACCCAACTAACACCATTCCAGTACAGCCACCTTTATTCCCCTGGGATGACACACCCAGCCAGGTTCCAGCCATCAAAGAGTGGTTCACTCACAGCCAGGCTGTATGGGAGGAGGTCCACCAAGGATCGAGATTATCAATGCCAAGTACAAGAAGTATACAGATATGCATCATGATAAAACCCCAACATACAACCCAGGTGACAGAGTGTGGATAGCAACCAGAAATCTCAAGGAACCCAACTCTTGCAGAAAGTTCCAGCCACATTATATCAGGCCTTTTAAGGTACTGGGCCACATGAATGAAGTCTTGTCCAGGCTAGAACTTCCTCCTCACAGTAGACTGTCACCAACATTTCATGTGTCATACCTCAAACCTGCCATCCCGAGGCCCCTTTCTGAGAACTCACCTAATCAAGAACACCCAACTCTAATCATGGAAGGTGAACCCATCTACCAGGTAAACAAGATCCGCATCTCTAGACATAGAAGAGGGCAGATTGAATACCTGGTAGACTGGGAGGGTTATGGGCCCGAAGAACAGAGCTGGGTTCCAGCCAAAGACATCCTAGATCCACTCCTCAAGCAAGAATTCCACGCACAACACCCAGACAAACCTGCACCCAGAGGTAGGGGGCATCCTAGAAAGACTATAGCTCCCAGTGGGAGCTCCTCGGGGGGGGCACTGTCAGCAAACCCGTTGAACCTGTCCAAACTACAAATATGGACACCATGGACCACACTTCCCACAACTCACAGTGCCCTCTGTCTCCCGACTATTGAGATCAGCTGTCTCTCATTATTCCAATTAGTCCCCCTGCTTATATAAACCTCTCATTCATTCCACTTCAATGTAAAGTATCGTTCTGCCTTTTACAGTTCATACCAAGCCTTGTTATTTTATGACTGACTCTCATTCTTCTGACTCTTGCTTCCCTGTTTTCTGTTTATGCTCTTTGTCTTTCCCTTTAACACTGTTTGCAGATCGCTCAACCCTCGCTAGTTCTACAACTCTGATTCTTGTCTCACGTTTTGGCTCTGATACTGTCTACTCCTTGTTGATCTTCTGCGATTACATCCATAAGTGCCTGCACCGTGACACATAGTGTATTTGATGAAGACATGAAATTTCAAAAAGTTTTTGAAATAAAACTGTTTGAATAAATTTGGTTATGATTCGCTTGTGAAGTTTTTTTATTCTACTTTTATGGATGTTAAATCTTCAAGACACAGTAGTTCAATGTGAAGCAGCCATTAATTTCATTTTGATTGTCGAGTTTATAAAGAAATTTCAATTAAACATACAGTTAGGTCCATATATATTGGGACACTGATACAAATTTTGTTTTTTACCTGTTTACTGAAACATATTCAAGTTATACTTATATAATGGACATGGACATAAAGTCCAGACTTTCAGCTTTCATTTGAGGGTATCCACATTAAAATTGGATGAAGGGTTTAGGAGTTTCAGCTCCTTAACATGTGCAACCCTGTTTTTAAAGGGACCAAAAGTAATTGGACAATTGACTCAAAGGCTATTTCATGGGCAGGTGTGGGCAATTCCTTCATTATGTCATTCTCAATTAAGCAGATAAAAGGCCTGGAGTTGATTTGAGGTGTGGTGCTTGCATTTGGAAGATTTTGCTGTGAAGAAAACATGCGGTCAAAGGAGCTCTCCATGCAGGTGAAACAAGACATCCTTAAGCTGCGAAAACAGAAAAAAACCCATCCAAGAAATTGCTACAATATTAGGAGTGGCAAAATCTACAGTTTGGTACATCCTGAGAAAGAAAGAAAGAAAGAAAGAAAGCACTGATGAACTCATCAATGCAAAAAGACCTGGACGCCCACAGAAGACAACAGTGGT
This sequence comes from Neoarius graeffei, assembly GCF_027579695.1. Classification (NCBI taxonomy): domain Eukaryota; kingdom Metazoa; phylum Chordata; class Actinopteri; order Siluriformes; family Ariidae; genus Neoarius; species Neoarius graeffei. Next base: position 44,328,031 of record NC_083569.1, read on the forward strand.
GGATGATCGCAGAATAATTTCCATGGTAAAGAGAAACCCCTTCACAACAGCCAACCAAGTGAACAACACTCTCGAGGAGGTAGGCGTATCAGTATTCAAATCTACCATAAAGAAAAGACTGTATGAAAATAAATACAGAGGGTTCACTGCACGGTGCAAGCCACTCATAAACCTCAAGAATAAAAAGGCTAGATTGGACTTTGCTAAAAAACATCTAAAAAAGCCAGCACCGTTCCGGAAGAACATTTCTTTGGACAGATGAAACCAAGATCAACCTCTACTAGAATGATGGAAAGAAAAAAGTATGGCGAAGGCGTGGTACAGCTCATGATCCAAAGCATACCACATCATCTGTAAAACATGGCGGAGGCAGTGTGATGGCTTGGGCATGCATGGCTGCCAGTGGCACTGGGTCACTAGTGCTTATTGATGATGTGACACAGGACAGAAGCAGCTGGATGAATTCTGAGGTATTCAGAGACATACTGTGTGCTCAAATCCAGCCAAACCGATTGGTCGGCGTTTCATAATACAGATGGGCAATGACCCAAAACATAAAGCCAAAGCAACCCAGGAGTTTATAAAAGCAAAGAAGTGGAATATTCTTGAATGGCCAAGTCAGTCACCTGATCTCAACCCAATTGAGCATGCATTTCACTTGTTAAAGACTAGACTTCAGACAGAAAGGCCCACAAACAAACAGCAACTGAAAACTGCTGCAGTAAAGGCCTGGCAGAACATTAAAAAGGTGGAAACACAGCGTTTGGTGATGTCCATGAGTTCAAGACTTCAGGCAGTCATTGCCAACGAAGGGTTTTCAACCAAGTATTAGAAATGAACATTTTATTTACAGTTATTTAATTTGTCCAATTACTTTTGAGCCCGTGAAATGAAGGGATTGTGTTTAAAAAATGCTTTAGTTCCTCACATTTTTATGCAATCATTTTGTTCAACCCACTGAATTAAAGCTGAAAGTCTGAACTTCAACTGCATCTGAATTGTTTTGTTCAAAATTCATTGTGGTAATGTACAGAACCAAAATTAGAAAAATGTTGTCTCTGTCCAAATATTTATGGACCTAACTGTATGTGTTTGATTAAATTTAGTTAAAAGACTCCTGTAGTGTTTCTGTTGTGGTTGTATACCATCAGGGATTTTGTACACACTGTACATATTTACTGTCACTGTGTGTGCTTTAACGTCAAGTCAAATCAAGTTTATTTGTATAGTGCTTTTAACAATAAACATTGTCACAAAGCAGCTTTACAGAATTTGAATGACTTAAACCTTGAGCTAATTTTATCCCTAATCTATCTCCAATGAGAAGCCTGTGGTGACGGTGGCAAGGAAAAACTCCCTCAGATGACATGAGGAAGAAACCTCAAGAGGAACCAGACTCAAAAGGGAACCCATCCTCATTTGGGCAACAACAGACAACATGACTATAACATTAAGAGATTTAACATGAAGTCAGTTTTGTTGATGTTATAACTCTTCATTGATGGAAACTTGAGTGCAAAACTGTTCATGACAACTGCAGTCCTAAAGTTAGCAAGTCAACTGTAATCCTCAGCCATAAAAGCATTACTGTAAGTGTCCACAGTGTCTTCCAAGTGTGACTTTCAATTGTCCATATGGGGCCGGACTCCACAGGCGTGACGTGATGAGACTCCGACCAGAGATAGGGCATCAGGATGGATCAGACGGGTCCAAGGAGCAGAAGAGGTCAGCATCTCAATCTCAGGATTGACATGTAACGCAGAAGGACAGATTGGGGGGGGGGGGGGGGTAGAGAGGAGAGAAAACACAGGTTGTTAGGTATGCCCAATGTCACCTGAATAAATAGGAAAAATATACATTTTGTGCTGGGTACAAGCAGGGACTCCGGCAAAACTAACTACAGTGGTGCTTGAAAGTTTGTGAACCCTTTAGAATTTTCTATATCTCTGCATAAATATGACCAAAAATATCATCAGATTTTCACACAAGTCCTAAAAGTAGATGGAAATAACCCAGTTAAACAAATGAGACAAAAATATGATACTTGGTCATTTATTTATTGAGGGAAATTATATAATTGCATATCTATGAGTGGCAAAAGTATGTGAAACTCTAGGATTAGCAGTTAATTTGAAGGTGAAATTAGAGTCAGGTGTTTTCAATCAATAGGATGACAAATCAGGTGTGAGTGGGCACCCTGTTTTATTTCATGAACAGGGATCTATCAAAGTCTGATCTTCACAACACGTTTGTGGAAGTGTATCATGGCACGAACAAAGGAGATTTATGAGGACCTCAGAAAAAGCATTGTTGATGCTCATCAGGCTGGAAAAGGTTACAAAACCATCTCAAGAGTTTGGACTCCATCAATCCACAGTCAGAGAGATTGTGTACAAATGGAGGAAATTCAAAACCATTGTTCCCCTCCCCAGGAGTGGTCGACCAACAAAGGTCACTCCAAGAGCAAGGCGTGTAATAGTTGGCGAGGTCACAAAGGACCCCAGGGTAACTTCTAAGCAACTGAAGGCCTCTCTCACATTGGCTAATGTTAATGTTCATGAGTCCAGCATCAGGAGAACACTGACCAACAATGGTGTGCATGGCAGGGTTGCAAGGAAAAAGCCACTGCTCTCCAAAAAGAACATTGCTGCTTGTCTGCAGTTTGCTAAAGATCACATGGATAAGCCAGAAGGCTATTGGAAAAATGTTTTGTGGATAGATGAGACCAAAATAGAACTTTTTAGTTTAAATGAGAAGCATTATGTTTGGAGAAAGGAAAACACTGCATTCCAGCATAAGTACCTTATCCCATCTGTAAAACATGGTGGTGGTAGTATCATGGTTTGGGCCTGTTTTTCTGCATCTGGGCCAGGATGGCTTGTCATCATTGATGGAACAATGGATTCTGAATTATACCAGCGAATTCTAAAGGAAAATCCCAGGACATCTGTCCATGAACTGAATCTCAAGAGAAGCTGGGTCATGCAGCAAGACAACGACTCTAAGCACACAAGTAGTTCTACCAAAGAATGGTTAAAGAAGAATAAAGTTAATGTTTTGGATTGGCCAAGTCAAAGTCCTGACCTTAATCCAATCAAAATGTTGTGGAAGGACCTGAAGTGAGCAGTTCATGTGAGGAAACCCACCAACATCCCAGAGTTGAAGTTGTTCTGGATGGAGGAATGGGCTAAAATTCCTCCAAGCTGGTGTGCAGGACTGATCAACAGTTAGCAGAAAAGTTTAGTTGCAGTTATTGCTGCACAAGGGGGTCACACCAGATACTGAAAGCAAAGGTTGACATATATGATACTTTTGCCACTCACAGATATGTAATATTGGATCATTTTCCTCAATAAATAAATCTCATCTCATCTCATTATCTCTAGCCGCTTTATCCTTCTACAGGGTCGCAGGCAAGCTGGAGCCTATCCCAGCTGACTATGGGCGAAAGGCGGGGTACACCCTGGACAAGTCGCCAGGTCATCACAGGGCTGACACATAGACACAGACAACCATTCACACTCACATTCACACCTACGGTCAATTTAGAGTCACCAGTTAACCTAACCTGCATGTCTTTGGACTGTGGGGGAAACCGGAGCACCCGGAGGAAACCCACGCGGACACGGGGAGAACATGCAAACTCCGCACAGAAAGGCCCTCGCCGGCCACGGGGCTCGAACCCGGACCTTCTTGCTGTGAGGCGACAGCGCTAACCACTACACCACCGTGCCGCCCTCAATAAATAAATGACCAAGTATAATATTTTTGTCTCATTTGTTTAACTGTGTTCTCTTTATCTACTTTTAGGACTTGTGTGAAAATCTGATGATGCTTTAGGTCATATTTAGGCAGAAATATAGAAAATTCTAAAAAGGTTCACAAACTTTCAAGCACCACTGTATGACAGCATTACTAAAAAGGGAGAGCTAGACGGTAACATAGGCATGAGGGAGCCCTGGGACATAAAGCAGCTAGCCACTACATCATCAACAAATTCAAGTGAGCAAGCGAGTGGGTGACTGCCAGCATCATACGTCCCAGTTTACCAAAACACTCGATGTCTGAGGACCCTCCAGATCTACTCCTTTACCTCATAAACACCATTAACAAAAGACTTGACTAAACAGATATGTTTTCAGCCTAGACTTAAATGCTGAGACTGTGTTTGAGTCATGAACACTACTTGGAAGGCTGTTCCATAACTGTGGGGCTTTGAAAGAAAAGGTTCTGCCCCCTGATGTAGCCTTCATTATATGAGGTACCAGCAGATAGCCTGCAGCTTTTGATCTAAGTAGGCATGGTGGGTCATAAAGCAATGAACATAAAACATAGTAAAACTTGAAAGTCATCAGTGTTTGAATAAATTTAGTTTTAAGACTCCTATCGAATTTGACATGCACTGTTAAATATTTTCCTGTAAAATAACAGTAAAGAACTGGCAGCAGGGTTGCCATTATGTTACTGTAAAATTAATTTTTTTTTACTCTCACTAAAATTTATGGTTTTGTACTGTTAATGAAAAATACAGTATGGGACTTTTTTTATTACTTTCCTGTATAAAAACAGTAAACAACTGCAGCAGATTTGCCAATATGTTACTGTAAATTTAACATTTTTACTGTCACTAAAATGTACAATTTTGTACTGTTATTGAAAAATACAGTGTTCACTGTTTTTTTTATTACTTTTGCAATACTTTACAGTCAACTAATTTATTTAAAAATACATCAGTCTTCACAAAATCTACAAACCACAACAAAATGTGCTTTGTGAATTTAGAACAGATCAGCATGTAATTGCAATGTGAAAAAAAAACACTACTTCTTAATACACTGACTTTTATTTTAACATGAATTTAGAATCTTCACATTCAGACTGTGCCTTCTTATACTTTGGCTTTTTGCTGAAAATGGTGCAATAAAAGAACAAGGCATTCAGACTTGGAAATATTGACTTGAAACTGACCACAACAACGTTCAGATAATGAAGCCTCTAGACTGTTCCACAAAGCAGATTAGAAAGTTAGCCAGATAAGTGTACACATTTTGCATTATCATGGTAGTGTGTTTAAAAAAAAAACTGAATAAATTCTGCAGATATGATTCACAATTCAGGTTCAAAATAAGACAAAGACAATTTACAGAAATTATAGCACCCAGCAAACTTGCTTTCTTTGTGGAGTACTGACAGTTACAGACAGTTGAGCAATAGATAAATCATAAAGTTACAAACTTTGTGTGTGCCCTTAGTATCCTCTTGTAATCTGCTATATATTGTAATGTGGTTAGTGAGCATAAAAATCCAAACAAAAGTATCACAAACCCTGAAAAAATATCCAAAGTCCTGACCTAACCCCTCAGACAGTCAAAACATGCCAGCATGAAACATTCAAACAGTGGTATGTGTATGTTCAGAAACAGGATACAAATAACTTAGCAAGAATAACAGGGATTCAGACTTTCTACCCTGTAAGGGAGAGAGAAAGAGGGTGAGATTAAGAGGGAGAAAGAATTAAAGCAATGAGACAAACTGGTGTCTTTATGTGTGTGTAATGGGATTGAATAATCTCACCATTTTAAATGAAGTCCCACTGAAAGTCCATGAGTCTTCTCAGCAGAGTGGATACATGTGGGTTGTCTGTTGTCATCTTTTTGCTGGTGGCTTTGCCAGTTTTTTTTTTTTTTTACAAGCCTTTGCCCTGTCCAGCCTTGGTGCCTTGCTCAGGGTTTATACAAGTGAAGCGCCTGAAAAATAATAGTGTCTCTTCAGACAGTGTAAAAATCAAGTTGTGTAACTCACATTAACACCACAACAAAAAGCAGCAAATGTTTTGTTCACAATAGCATGCCATTGAAAAGATAAGAAACGCATGTTTTAGTGAAAATACCTAACCTTTGGATAAACTCAAGAGTGCATGAGGCCTCTTCTTGGTATTTGAGATTGAAGATGTAGAAGGTGGAAAATAAGGCAGCAAGCCCTGTCAAGAAGGTGGGTTGGATTCCCTCACATATGACATGGCCCTCAAGGCTGACCATCCAACGTTGAATACAGCTTTCTGCTGTTTCACCTGAAACTTGACAAAGAATTGTCCTGTCAAATTTTTACGGATTTTCAGTCCATGTTTGAAATGATTTGTGTTGAGTTGTGAAAATGAATTTTACCATGTGTAGTACTGGATTAAAAAAAATCCTTTTAATCTCTATGAACATTCTATTCATAGTGGATTAGTTACAGTTACTGCCTCTGATTTAAACTGCCCCCAATATCAATCAACAGTAGCATAGTTTTTATTGTTACAAAATAGTAATTGTAATATAAATGTGTGCATTTTGTTTGTCTTTTGTTAAAAGGATAAACTGCTTTGATTTTTATGGCCCTACAACCATGTTACAGTACAGTCAGAGGTGCTTTTGATAAAACAATGGGTATCTCCAATTGCGCTAATTTCTCTAAATATGTCTCTAAATGTAACTTTTTTTAGCAAATGTGAAGATATATTGACTATTCCTCCAACCAAGAGAAAGTGTAAACATTTGAAAACCAACAATGCATTCATATAACAAAAGAAATCAGAGAATGCTTTCCTATTCAGCGATGTAAACATACCAAGCAGTATCAGACGAGGAGTTGCAGGAATGGAGATTATCCTCTCAATGTCAGCTGTAGTGGCAGATTCCTAGGACAAAGAAAGCAAAATATATACAGTATATACACTTTATATTTTGCTTATAAGCTATATATATATATATATATATATATATATATATATATATATATATATATATATTTTTTTTTTTTTTTTTTTGCTTATAAGCAAAAAAAAAAAAAAATTATATATATATATATATATATATATATATATATACACACACACACACACACACACACACACAAAATATATATACTTTTGCTTATATATATATATATATATATATATATATATATATATATATATATATATACACACACACACACAGTGTGTGTGTGTGTGTGTGTGTGTGTAAAGTGTATTTTTTTCCAATGGAAATGTACATTTACAAGAAGAACTAGTCCTGTAATGTTCTCTGAGAAATGAGCCATCAGAAGCTGGGTGACAAAAAAGGACAGCTCGACATCTTCACCCAGAGAGAGAACTTCCTTGACTCCTGCATTGGTGGGTTTAGTCTTGAAGAGTTCCACAATGGCTCTACCACACCCCTCCATGGCAAGCTCAAGTGTATGCAGCAGAGGAATATCAGTGAGAAGCTCAAAGTGAGAATTAAGCCCTTTCTGGGTGAACAGGTATGGCCACTTGGATCTTCCTCAATGTTTGGTGCTGGTAGAGCATTTATGTGGCACCGCTGCACATAGAAAGTTTTTTCCATTAGCTGCTTAACCTCTGCTCTCTCAGCCCCATTTATACCATCCTGACTGTAAATAGCTTCCAGTTTTTGACGTTTGCTCTCCACTGTGTCTTCAATCTCATCTGGTGGGAGGCTGGGCTGGAATCTGGAACAGCCATACATGTCTGTAGGTCCTCTCTTTTGTCCATGGCCAAATGAACGGCGCTGTCAAAACCTGCTGGTGCGGTTCAAGTTTTCGATCCGATTTTTTACTTGAATTAGGAGTGATGTGTATCCACTACCCAGAAGTTGACCATTGTCAAGTTGATCGGCAAAACTATTTGGGTATTGGTGAACAAGGTTCCAGTAAACTGTGAGGCACTGTGAGTGTGTCGGGTTTGGTTCATGCTTCCTCATCTCATCTGCTAGCACTCTCACCATCTGTCATCGTGCGGCAGGTCAAGGCCTCTTACCATCTGAGATGTCTGAACGAATCTCCACAGACATGCGGTCCCATGGTACCTGAAAGGATTCTGGCCATAACTTCTTTGCATGGGAGGAGGGCTGGCTGTCTTCATTTCCACTAGATGTCGAGCAGGAGAGCAAAGATGAGCTGGATGGACTGGAGAATGGTGTAGAGTTGCTGTTGTTTGCAGCAGTGGGAGAAGGGAGGAATTGGAGGTCTAATGTGACTGCCTCTGTCTCTAAAATTGACAACAAATGATGTGAGATATATGAGAAATGAGGCCATATAGCTTTTAAAAATGAATCAATGCATTAGCATAATATGTAGTGAAATAGTGATACTGTGAAAGTAAACAAACAAACCCATTTTGAATTCATCCAAAAGTGTACACTGTTGAATAACAGGAAGCAAGTCTTCAATGTCCTCTTGTTTTACATACTTGAGGTCTTCTTTTGAGTCTAAACCACAGTTTATCAGCTTGTCAATCACAAGCTGTTGAACAGCTTCAGAAATGGTTGGCAAGGCACTGGAGAGGATATCCTTCAGCTCCTCCTCCAAGGTTTTCATTGCTCTCTATGGAGAGGAAAGAATGGTGTGGAACAATTATTGGCATGTCACACAAAATGTACTCTGGTAATGGGCAATAATCAACCAGACTGTCCTGCTTAACACAACAGTAACATCCCTGAATTGGCGTGAAGCCATAAACCCCTAAATCATGGAGAAGCAAGGCCTCACATTTTTCAGTGATAAAATAGACCTCTGAATTATTGTGGATAAGTACAACAATGATCTTTCCAATCATAAGGCCCCTAGAACTCTCATCTATAATGACATGCATGTTTTTCTTGTATTTTGTTCCTTTCACAGTTGCCTCGTGAGCAATCAAAATATTTTCAGGGCCAAAATCATAGCTCGATACCGATTGCCTGATGGTATTATTGTAGTTGTTTGGAAAAAATGCAGCCGCCTTTTCCACAACAATAGTTGGTGGGAAGAGATCTCCAGCCGTAAGATATGCCTGGAGGAGCTGATGCCTCTCTGCAAGAGTTAAGCACAAGTTTTTAAAATTGTGCAGTTTTCTCGCACACCCTTTAAAGTAAGTGTGTTTGCTCTCAAATCTCAATGTCCATAAACAAATAAGTGGTCCAAAGTGGATTATGAGCTCTGGATAGTGGCTGACATAATGATGCTTTGGCTTCAGTGGTTTATCAGGAAATGCTTGCTTTCTGAAGTATAAATATTCATCAATAAGCACTCTCAGGTATGCTATTTGGCCAGTTGAAATGGCTGGTGCACAAATAAGAGAAACCATTTCTCTTAATTGTAAAACCAATTGCCAAGCTTGATTTTCACCTGGATCACAATTTTTTCTCCAATCAGCACTGGCAACATCCTCAGCAAACACCAGTTGTGGACAGCATGCCCATTCAGCTTATCACTTCCTGGAGTCACCTCACAAGCTTTATCATTAGCATCGTTCCCTAGATACTTAAACTGACTTATTCTTCGGTTCAAGTCAAGATAAGTAAACTGTTTGTCTACCTTCACCAGATGCTGAATGTATAATGCAAGATCAGAGGCTACAATGCCTTCAAACAAATCATGGCCAATACCAGTACATGGAGGCAATCCAGGCTGACACATGTGGAAGAAGGACAGCTCATTAAACAAGGAGTCAAATTTTATACCTCCACTGTGGACTGAACCCTCTTCAAGTCTCTGAGAATGCACTCTGTATGACTGTACTGTGCGGGTAGTGGCCCTGCAAAGAGGATCTGCCTGAAATGTGTTCCTGTCAATTTCACAGTATCTGCAGAAATTAACACTCACTGAAATTCTCAAGAAAACCTCCAATTCTGTGTGACCCCAAGTTGTCACCCACAATAGCATGCAGTATTCCTTTATAGACCTGTCCATCAGGTAACATTATACCATTGTTCTCAAGGTCTTTCAGATCTTTTACCAGACGGCCCAGGACCAAATCCTGACCAAAATACTTGAAATCTTGTTCTCTGCAGAGAAGAGCTAGTTGCATCTGATCAATACTTGACCTGTGGTGTGGTAATAGGTCTGCCAGTGTGAGATACACTGCCAGTATTTTGTGTTTCTTTTTTCCTGACCCAAGTGGGTTTACTACTTCAAATGCATCCTGATAAAGAATCAAGCCCAAAGAAGACCTCTCTGTATGAAGTAATTTCTCAGTAATGTTGTCCCCATCCCATATATCTTGAAAAACATCCTTAGTTTGGACTTGGGTGTGTATTTGATTGTATTGTTCTCTTACAGATTTGCACTGAAAAAGAGCTTCAAGCGTTTGTTTTATGGGGATGTACTGAGCAAAGCACTCTTTCCCTGCTTCATTTTGTCCCAGACATATAGGCACTGGTTCAGTATAATGAAACTGATTCTTGAACAGTCTTTCTCCATTGATCTGTTTTCAGTGTGTTGGTATTGTGAGTTCGGAAAAGATCTTCTGTTTTCAGATCATCAATAAGAGTCCTAATGACAGCATCTGGAATCCCAAGCACATGCAATTTCTCATTCAGTTTAAAAAGGAATTATGACTGGCTGATGTCCTGTATTGACTGCAAATCTTCAATGATTGTCTGAACAGTGGATGATGGAAGCAGCAACTTTGCTTGTAGTTTAAGATAAAACAGAGCAAGATTCCTCAAGAACAATGTATCATCAATATTTTCTGGGGTAACCTCTAAATGTTCAGTATTGTCAGCTGCATCAACCTGCATGTCACCCAGTAAGTCACTATCATTATGAGTGCCACTTGTTCCACTTGCACCTGCTGGGTCAACGGTAGACGCCATTAGATTTCCCTCTGCACTTTGTTTATGTTTTCTGGACAAATGAGATGTAAAAGTTGATACCACAGTAAATGTCTTACCACAATGCATAAAAGGACATGCAACTGCTCGTTCGTCTTTAATGTGAACTTTAAGGTGAGAGTAAAAATCAGTCAGGGAATCAGATTTGTCACTACAGAAGTCAACATGGCAGGTCAGGTCCACTGGCATACTCAAGCTGGGCTCAGTATCACGTTTCTTATGATCTCTGTATAGATGTGCTTTCAGACCTGCACATTTTCGAAAGGTCCTTTTGCAATTAGGCATACAACACCATAGTTTTAAATTGGGCATATTGCTGTGAATTTTCATGAGTCTCACATAGGCAACTGAGTCGTTACACTGATGTGCACATATCTGACAAGAAAACATTGCAAACTTGACTGTTATGATTCATTAAACAGTAAACTGCACTGTGAAGCACTGTGCAGCATGAACAACAACTCCTTTCACTAGTTCACCTGAATGGCAAGTACTTACTGTGATCAGTAGCACAGCAGCAAATAGTCTGCAGTACCTGTAATGTCAAAGAAATATGTCAAAAACTGTACAGTCCAACGAAAACGATGCCCAAAACACTCACCAAACACTGCATAGATCAAATAATACACGGGCCGCCATAGATTCATTAATTAATGGCAAACATGGTAATAACAAAGGTAATTAACAATAAACTGCAATAGAAAAACAATCATATACCGACTAGAAACAGTAGTAAGTTACAGTAAAGGAAATCCTCTTCAGCACTCAATTTCTGAACTAAAATTTTTAATCTGGAATACCACCCAATAATCAGCATGAACAGAAGTTTTATGTTGTGGTGTGTGGTGTATTTACACCATTGAGGCATCATTATTATGCTTCACGAATTCACTGGTAATGTGTGTGCCCACAGGTTACCTTAGACATGTAGGAATCATCCATCATCTGTGAAAATTTAGCTAGCTACTGAATCATTCTGTCATGACATGCACATATTCACTAGGCTGATGAAAAACTGAAAACATTGCCAATATACTTTGCACCAATTTATGAATGTAATAAAACTGCTACTCACCAAACAATTTGCTAGATGGGGATGGATAAAGAGAGGAACAGCTCCAGCTTCCCATGTGTAGTTCAGATTAAATTTCCCACAATGCAAAAAATACAACATGATACCGTGATTAAGATGGTTTGTAGGAATGATTAGCGGTAAAGTGCTGTTGTAGCGGTTCTGTATGAATGGGTGGAGCACAGAGGACAGCAGGACAGAGATCAGGTTTGCAATAGGCTTTATTGACACACTTTTCAGTGAACAATTTCTTAGTTAAACAGACAAACACACGCAACCAGCGTCTAGTTCGGCGATGAGCTCCTCTGCTCTCGCTCTCCCTTCCTTAAGTAGGGCGCAGTCACTGGGAAGACACACAAACACAGGTTAATTGATGTCAGGTGTAGTGATTCTGCCACTTACCTTCCCTGACTCCGCCCTCCTGTCACAGACCGGCACTTGACCACGCTCCCGCTGCCACATACCCCCACCGCCCGATTCAGGCCGGGTGGCCGTCCGGCCTGCAGCCGACTCCCCCCCCCGACGGGATAGAAAGTCCGCCACGACCATCTGCGCCCCCGGCCTGTGGACCACCTTGAAATTAAAGGGTTGGAGTGCCAGATACCGACGGGTGATCCGCGCGTTGGCATCCTTCATGCGGTGGAGCCACTGGAGGGGCGCGTGGTCCAAACAGAGGGTGAAAGGGCGTCCCAGCAGGTAGTAACAGAGGGCGAGGACCGCCCACTTGATGGCCAGACACTCTTTCTCTATGGTGCTGTAGCGCCCCTCATGCACCGACAGCTTCCTGCTGATGTACAGGACGGGGCGGTCCTCCCCCTCTACCTCCTGGGACAAAACCGCCCCCAGCCCTCTGTCCGACGCATTGGTCTGTAACATAAAGGGAACAGAAAAGTCAGGGGAGTGTAAAAGTGGCCCCCCACACAGTGTAGCCTTTACCTCAGAAAAAGCCCGCTGGCATTGCTCCGTCCACTGGACCGGATCTGGTGCCCCCTTTTTAGTGAGATCAGTCAGCGGGCTGGTGACGTCCGAATAATTAGGTATAAACCTACGATAATAACCAGCCAGCCCCAGGAACTGTCTCACCCCCTTTTTGGTCTTGGGCCTCGGGCAGGCCGCAATTGCTGCGGTCTTGTTAATTTGGGGACGCACCTGCCCGTTGCCCAAGTGGAAGCCCAGATACCGTACTTCCACCCGCCCAATCGCACACTTCTTTGGGTTGGCTGTGAGACCCACTCGCCTCAGCGACCTAAGGACGGCCCTTAGGTGTTCGAGGTGCCTCGGCCAGTCATTGCTATAGACGATGATGTCGTCGAGGTAGGCGGCCGCATAGGTGGCATGGGGGCGGAGGACCCTGTCCATCAGCCGCTGAAACATAGCGGGCGCCCCAAACAGCCCAAACGGAAGTGTGACAAATTGGTGTAAACCAAATGGTGTGGAAAAGGCCGTTTTTTCTCGGGATAGTGGAGTCAAGGGGATATCCCTTCGTCAATATCCCTTCGTCAAATCCAGTGTCGAATAAAAGCGAGCAGTGCCGAGTCGATCGAGCAACTCATTAATACGAGGCATTGGGTACGCGTCGAATTTAGACACCGCGTTGACTTTCCTATAGTCCACACAGAACCGGACCGACCCGTCGACCTTGGGTACCAAGACCACCGGGCTGCTCCAGTCACTGTGGGACTCCTCGACGATGCCCATTTTGAGTATGGCCTCGAGTTCTTCCCGAACCACTTTTTTTTTGTGTTCGGGTAGCCTGTAAGGGCGGCTACGCACTACCACCCCTGGGGGCATCTCAATGTGGTGCTCTATGAGGTCGGTGAGACTGGGCAGGGGCGAGAACACGTCCGAAAATTCGGTTTGCAACTGGGCGACCTCTGCGAGTTGGGTTGGGGAGAGGTGGTCTCCACAGGGGACCGGAGAGGTATGTGATGCCAATGCCCCTTTTTGAACCTCCGGCCCCAGCTCCGCCTTCTCCGGAACTACCGACACCAATGCCACGGGGACCTCCTCATTCCAGAGTTTAAGCAGATTGAGGTGGTAAATCTGTAGCGCCCCACCCCTGTCCGTTCGCCTCACCTCGTAGTCGATGTCCCCGACTTGCCGTGTGACCTCAAAGGGTCCTTGCCACTTGGCGATCAATTTGGAGCTCGATGTGGGCAACAGTACTAGTACCTTATCTCCCGGTGCGAACTCCCTAAGGCGCGTACCCTTGTTGTACAGGCGGGCTTGCCGTTCTTGGGCCTGCCACAAATTCTCCTGGGTTAGGTGGGTGAGCGTGTGGAGTTTTGCGCGCAGGTCCATAACGTATTGGATTTTGTTCTTACTTTGTGAAGGTCCCTCCTTCCAATTTTCCCACAGCACGTCTAGAATGCCGCACGGCTTACACCCATATAATAATTCTAATGGGGAGAACCCCATGGAGACTTGGGGGACCTCTCGCACTGAAAACAACAAGGGCTCGAGCCACTTATCCCAATTACGTGCGTCCTCACTTATGAATTTTTAAATTATATTCTTGAGGGTGCGATTGAACCATTCCACTAAACCGTCCGTTTGTGGGTGATACACGCTGGTGCGGATCGGCTTAATCCCCAATAACCCATACAGTTCGTGCAGTGTCCGTGACATAAACGTGGTGCCTTGATCAGTCAGAATCTCTTTCGGGATTCCAACTCGGGAGATAACGCGGAAGAGCGCCTCTGCAATACTGTGTGCTGAGATATTGCGCAGAGGCACTGCTTCCGGGTATCGCGTTGCATAGTCCACCAGAACTAATGTAAAGTGGTACCCTCGTGCTGACCGATCTAATGGCCCAACGAGATCCATCCCAATCCTTTCGAACGGGGTCTCGATTAATGGTAGATGGCGCAAAGGTGCTTTTGGAATGGCCGCTGGATTTACTAACTGGCATTCGCGGCATGCCATACACCACCTACGAACATCGCCACGAATCCCCGGCCAATAGAATCGGGCCATTATTCGGGCTAGTGTCTTATCCTGCCCTAAGTGTCCAGCCATGGGATTAAAGTGAGCCACCTGGAATACCAATTCCCGGCGGCTCTTTGGAATTAAAAGCTGCGTGACTTGCTCTTTCGTCTGAGTGTCCTGGATCACTCGGTATAATCTATCTTTCATAATAGAAAAATAGGGGAAGGACGGGGTGGCGTTCAGCGGGAGCATTTGACCATCGATTGCTCTCACTTGGCCAAACGCATGCCGCAGAGTCTCGTCTCGCGACTGTTCTAACGGGAAATCCGCGAGGGATTCCCCGGGAGAGAGAGGAGGAGCCTGGGGCTCCTCACTCTGACGCGGAGATGACGTAGACGGCTCTGTGACAGCTGCTCCTGCCAAGGCGACACCAGGACCTCCCCCTGCTGACGTATGGCAGGACCCACTCTCCACTAAACGGCTCATCAACTCCCCGAATCCCAGCCAATCAGTCCCCAAAATTATCGAGTGGGTGAGGCGAGGATTAACTGCCGCCTTTACTATAAATTTTTCCCCTCGGAAAAAAATGTGGACCGACACCAAAGGGTAGCTGTGAACATCCCCGTGCACACACAACACCTTCACCCCCTGTGCTCCCCCCAATGCCTCGTTTTGCACCAGGCTTTGGTGAATTGAGGTTTGATTACACTCGGAATCCACCAACGCCTGATATGTATCCCCTTGAATACTCACCGGTACGCGATACGCTCCGGCCCGATCGAGGGCGGTCTCTGGTGCATCAGGGATCTGAACCACCGCGCCCACCTCCATCGCCGTGCACTGCTGTTGAAGGTGGCCCGGCTCCCCGCAGCGCCAGCAAACTGGCCCGGGCTTCCTCTCTGCACTGGTGTTCTGGGGCTCACTCACCTGAGGGGGGGGAGAGACAGACACAGAAGGGAGAAATGGGAGGGCACCGCAGGTGCGGCGGGCCGGCTGGGGTGGTCCCGGCCCCCGCCTCCGTGGTGGGGGAATAAGGCGAGGACAGGACACAGAAGGAGGGGGAGAGAGAGAGAGAAGAGGAGAGAAGAGAAGAGGCTGTCTGCTGTCCTGCCGCCGGAACAGCCGCCAAATGGTCCTCCGCCAGCTCGACTGCCTGATCCAGCGACGCCGGGTGGTGGCACTGGACCCACTCTGCGGTTCCTGCTGGCAAGCGAGCGATGAATTGCTCCAGCACCACCTGGTCGATGATCCCGTCGGCGTCGTGGTTGTCAGCCCTCAACCACCGCCAGCAGGCGTCCCGGAGTTGCTGGCCAAACGCGAACGGCCGGCCGACTTCCTCCAAGCGCAGAAGCGCTGGCGCTGCTGCTCCGGGGTGTGCTCCACGCGCTGAAGGACGGCCCGGCGGAAGTCCGCGTAGGCCAGCCAGCGGTCAGCGGGGAGCTGTAGAGCGGCCAGCTGCGCCTCTCCCGTTAGCAGGGGAAGGAGGTGCGCCGCGCGCTGCTCCATCGGCCACCCCGAGGCCTCTGCCACTTGCTCGAAGAGCATGATAAATGCCTCGGGGTCGTCCTGCGGACCCATCTTGGTTAGGGTGAGGGGGGACGGGCCCGCGGTGGGAGCGCTGGTGGACCCCGCCGACGCTAGGAGGTGCTGGAACGCCTCCCGATCTTCTTGCTGGGCCAGCACCAGGGCCTCGAAGCGCTGTTCTTGTTCCTTTCGGAGGGTGACTAGCGCCTGGTGCTGGCTTTGCTGGGCCGTGGCGAGGGCGTGGACCAGGTCGGCAAACGGCGAGGACTCCATGGGGCTGATCGGCTGCTGTGCTCCAATATAATTCTCCCTGGTTTCGGCGCCACTGTAGCGGTTCTGTATGAATGGGTGGAGCACAGAGGACAGCAGGACAGAGATCAGGTTTGCAATAGGCTTTATTGCCACACTTTTCAGTGAGCAATTTCTTAGTTAAACAGACACACACACTCAACCGGCGTCTAGTTCGGCGATGAGCTCCTCTGCTCTCGCTCTCCCTCCTTAAGTAGGGCGTGGTCACTGGGAAGACACACACAAACACAGGTTAATTGATGTCAGGTGTAGTGATTCTGCCACTTACCTTCCCTGACTCCGCCCTCCTGTCACAGACCGGCGCTTGACCACGCCCCCACTGCTACAGCTGTGTTTTAGGAAAACAGTATAGTTCTGTTAAAAGAACGGTAAATTACCAAAATTTATTTTTGTATTAACAGTAGAGTGATGTATTCAAAAATAACAGGTTAATACTGTTGGAATTCTGCTGTAAATTAACAGCAATTGCTAACAGTGTGTGTACAAACACATTTTCACACTTCATACTGTTGCTTGTGAATATAATTTCCTGTTGTGGTTGGATACCATCAGGGTTTTTGTACACACCGTGAATATTTACTGTCACTGTGCGTCACTGCTGTACTCCCAGCTGGCGCAGTAATAAACTGCTGTGTGGCTTGTCTTCAGTTTTGCTATCTTCAGAGCATAATCATCATTCTGTATCCTCACACCAAAGTCCTTTGCTTCAGGATGGTTATTATCAGGAACAGGTGGGCTACCTTTTTTGACATACAGGATCCTTCTGAGAACTTCATCATCTTTCTTTTGGTACCAGTGAACATAGTCTGTGGATAAATCAGTCACTTTGCAGCTGATAGACACACTTTTGCCTTCCTGTTTTGTCATAGAGAGATCCTTTTGCTCCAGTGACACTCCCAGAACAGCTTCTGTAAAAACATTAGTTTGTAAAATTGCTCTTCTTTTTTTCCCCTCGTTTTCATTTTTATTCCATTGCTACAGTACTTACCTGTGACCAAAGAGAAGAAAATAGCATATATGGCTATAAACATGTTGATTTGGTTGTAAAATAAAATATGCCCTCAGTTCATCACTCTTTATTGCATCTGTATCTGTTCCATCAATGCTTCTTTGCAAGAGGTGTCATTTCTTGATAAAGTAATGATGTCATTTCCTGGGACGGGAATTGGCCACCTTGTCAGCCAACATTAAACCAGACTTGATGTATTTGTTATTTTCTTATTACTGTAGAAACAATATGACCAAAAATGCAAGACATTTTATAATATATTATATTAGACAAGAATGTATTTTATAAGACAAGTTATTTGAACTAATTTGAGGAATGGGAGGAACCAAAGGCAATTTGACACTTCTTTTTCATCTTTTATTCATGTTTTGGTGACAGTAGGCATTTACCTGGGTTTGAATAAATGTAGTTAAGAGACTCCTGTAGTGTTTCTGTTGTAGCTGTGTAACATCAGGGATTTTGTACACACTATACATATTTACTGTAACTGTGAGAGTCTTCCCAGCTGACACAGTAATAAACTGCTGGGTTATTTGCCTTCAGTATTTTGATCCTTAGATCATAATTATCAGACTGGGCCCTCACTATAAAGTCTCTTGTGTCGAGAGGGTAAGGATTATCTTTGTTCTCATATACAATCCTTGTGAGAGCTTCACCATCTTTCTTTTGGTACCAGTGAACATAAGTGGTGGATAATCCGGTCACATTGCAGTTGATGTACAAACTTTTCTACACTTCGTTTGTCATAAAGTCATCTTTTTGCTCCAGTGTCACTCCAAGAACAGCTCCGGTCATCAACATTAATCAGAAAAAAAGCAATTTTGGTATTTTGTTTTCTTTTTTCCCTCTTTTTATAATTTTATACTTTTTTTCATGTGATGTGAGACTTACCTGTGATGAAAAAGAATAAAACAGCATGTATAGTAAAAACAATTTGATCTGGATGTAAAATAAATGCTCAGCTGAGCACTCTTTATTGCACTTTTTTTTATTCTATACAACATGAGTCTTTCCTTTATAAAGTGATGATGTCATTTTCTGGGTTGGGGATTGGCCACCTTCTCAGCCAACATTAACCAAGATTTGGTATTTCCTCATTTATTGAACAGAAAAAAAACAGTGCTAGAAATCATGCAAGACATTTGGCGTTAGTAGTCGTTCTGGGAAGATGTAGAATATTTAATTTCTAAAGCTTGCTTGCCAACTTTCGCATTGCTTCTGATCTTGGTCCACCCTGTGGGTTAATACAAGGGCAGAATTCCCACTGAAGTAAAATATGTATGCTCAATACAATGTAGATTGGTAAATAATGGCAATTTTAAGTTAAATGTGAGATATATAGATATTTCTAAGTTGGAACGATATGGAAAATGCAAATAAACCAAGAATCAGTGATTTCTAAATTTACTCTGACTTGTATTTCATTGCAGACAGTCTGAACCCAAGATATTTCATGTTTTGTATGGTCACCTTCATTTCATTTGTTAATATACATCAATTCCTGCATTTCAGACCAGCAACACATTCCAAATAAGTTGGGATGGGGACAATTTAGGGTGAGAAATGAGGTAAAACAATTAAATAATGATGTCTTTTGAAACAGCTGATGTCAACAGGTGATTGTAATCATGATTTGGTAAAATATCAGTATCCAGAAAAGGCCTAGTTTTAAGGAGCAAAGCTGGACCGCGCATCTCCAGTTTGTCAACAAATGCTTAAAAAAATTATTGAAATGTTTGAAAACAATGTTCTTCAGTGAAATATACAAAGAGATTTGGATATTTCCACCATCTATGGTGCATAAAATCATCAGACAATTCAAGAACCCTGGAGGAATTTCCGTGCGTAAAGGGCAAGGTCACAAGCCTAAGCTGAACACCCGTGACCTCTGATCCCTCATACTGCACTGCATCAAGAACTGTCATTCATCTATAGCTGATATAACCACATGGGCTCAGGATTACTTTGGCAAACTTTATCAAGCACTACAATATATAGTTACATCCATAAATGCCAGTTAAAACTTTACTATGCAACAAGTAAGCCTGATGTTAATTGTGTCCAGAACTGCCGTTGACTTCTCTGGACTTGGAGGCATCTAACTGATCAGATGGCATAACAGACTCATAGGTAATCTATCATGTTCTATTTCCTCGGCTATGTAGGCTGTACATGTTTAGCCACTGTGGAAAAGGGAAACAGGGATTCTGGAAGGAACCAGTGGTGATTAGCAGGTATTTGTAAATATTAAATAATTGTGCGCATCAGAGAACAAAAGAGTAAATTCTAGCTTTATGGATGTTGAATCTTCAACACACACTAGTTCACTAGGAATAATTATTCTATTTGAAAATCATAGTTTATTTGATGAAGACATGAAATTTTAAAAGTTTTTGAAATCAAACTGTTTCAATAAATTTGGTTATGATTCGCTTGTCAAATGTAATTTTATTCTACCTTTATGGATGTTAAATCTTCAAGACACAGTAATTCAATGGGAAGAAGTCTTTAATTTTATTTTGATTGTCGAGTTTATAAAGAACTTTCAAATAAACATATCCATGTTTGATTAAATTTAGTTAAAAGACTCCTGCAGTGTTTCTGTTGTGGTTGTATACCATCAGGAATTTTGTACACACTGTAGGCTACATATTTACTGTCACAGTATGTGCGTTAACATAAAACATAGTAAAACATAAAAGTCATCAGTGTTTGAATAAATTTAGTTTTAAGACTCCTGTAGAGCTTGACGTGTGTACAAACACATTTTCACACTTCTTACTGATACCTGTGAATATTATTTCCTGTTGTGGTTGGATACCATCAGGTTTTTTTGTACACACCATGAATATTTACTGTCACTGTGTCACTGCTGTACTCCCAGCTGGTGCAGTAATAAACTGCTGTGTGACTTGTCTTCAGTTTAACTATCCTCAGATCATAATTATCAGACTGTATCCTCATACCGAACTCCTTTGCTTCAGGATGGTTATTATCAAGAACAACTTTGCTTCCACTTCTGACATACAGGATCCTTCTGAGACCTTCACCGTCTTTCTTTTGATACCAGTGGAGATAATTGCTCGTGGATAATCCAGTCACTTTGCGGATGATATACACACTTTTTGTCACGCTCCCAGGCTCATCTAACACTCTGGACTCCACTTCCCACAATCCCACTCACACACCTGACACTACCACGTGCACCCAATCCACCAATTCAGAGCCACTTCCTAGGAGTGGCTCCCCCGAGTTCTAATTGTTATCACCTGTACCTTTTTGTTTATGTCTGTATTTATACCCCTCTGTTTGTTTAGTTCTTTGCAGCAATATGCTGATCATCCAGCCAAAAATATTTTAAATGACTGTTGGGAGCATAACAAGTCCAACTTTAGAAGCTTTGGGTGGATAGGTGATGCTAAAGCAGAGTGTTTAGGGCTGCATCAGTTGCAGTACAGTCCTGTTGTACCTTTATCCTCTATTCAGTCATGGTTTTTCCCATTACCTTCTGTAGACCTGGGCATTCACTTAGAAATTAAAAAGAAACCAAAAGAGGTGACAGTAGAAACTATAGTGCAGAATTATTTAGAGTTACATTTTTCAAGCCATACATTCATATTCACAGATGGATCAAAAGATCCAGAAAGAGAGTGTGCTGGTTCAGAAGTACACATTCCAGCAAATGATGTGAGCATTTTGAAAAGAATAGATGGCAACTTATCTGTTTACACTACAGAGTTAGTAGCAATCTGGTTGGCCCTGGAATGGATTAAAGAAAACAAAATTCACAATACTGTCATCATCTCAGATAGTTATTCAGCTCTACAAAGCATACAGTCAGGTAGATCATTCAGGGGCGACCTCATGAATGAAGTATACAGTACATTATTCCATCTAGAAGCAGTAAGAATGGTAACTAATTTTCTTTGGGTACCAGCACATGCTGGTGTTGAGGGTAATGAGCAGGTGGACAAGTTAGCCAAACAAACACTCAAGCATAAAGAGGTAGATTTACTAATCCCTGTGAGTAAGGTGGAGGCTAAGGTCCTTATAAAGAATCATGCCAAATCAATCTGGCAGGAATACTGGGATGACAATGAAAAGGGCAGACATCTGTACAACATCCAAAAACAGGTGGACAAAGGAAGAATGGAAGGTAGAAGTAGGAAAGATGAGAGCATGATAACCCATCTAAGAATTGGTCACACAGGGCTTAACGGTACACTAAAAATAATAGGTAAACATCACACAGGAAACTGTGATTACTGTAGCCAGCTGGAAACAGTAGAGCATGTTTTATTTCACTGCAAACAGTATGAGGAAGAAAGAAGAAACCTTTGTCAGCCATTAAGCACAGTGAAACACAGCAGTTTTAATCTACCCGGCATCTTGGGTAAGGCATCTAGCCATATATATAATTTTGTTCTCAGATTTCTCAAAGAAACTGGGCTAGCCCAGAGGATATAAGTTTTTTTATTTTATTTTAATTTAATCCAATATCTACCTGTTCCACACTCCAGCCCAGTTGGTGGTAGTAATGCTCCTTTAAGTTGGTTGCCAACTGCCATAAAACTCTAAAGAAGAAGAAGTAGTTCTTTGCACAGTATTGCCTCCACATTTTTCAAAAGTCTACTGAGCGTTTGTACTTGATTGCATTTCTGTATATGACCCTTTTTGCCTTCCGGTTTCTTTACGTTTCACCTAGCCCTTCTGTTTGTTTGCTCTTTTCTCTCGCTTCCCAGTTTCTCGATCTCCACCTGTTTCTCAACTCCGATTTGCCTAGCCCTTGTGTTTTCCTGATTTCCGGTTCTTGGGCTCTCACCTGTTTCATGACCACAATTTGTCTAGCCCTCATTACTCAGTTGGATTTCCCGGTATTGACCTGGCCTGGTTATTGTACACTGCCTTTTCTCACTGTGTCTATTAAAACCCTGAGTTTGTTCTTAATCTGCGAGTGTCTGGCCTGTCATTGCCACATTACAGAATACTGTGCCGACATGCAGATGGCAGATTACACAGAGCTACAGGTGGCACTTAGCAGTCAAGGACAGATGCTTGGACAATATCACCAGCGTTTTGACTCCGTGACCCAGTTCATCCAGAATCTTACTCAGCAGCAGGGTGAGCAGCAAAAACAGTTCGTACAGATCGCCGAAAGCATGAAAGAAATCATAACTCAACTCCAACAACTCAGCCTCCCCAGCACGGCCAGGGTCACTAACCAGGCTGCTCCCTCCACGGCAGGTACCTGTTCGTTTGCTGTCAGCAAGCCAGATAAATTTGATGGCTCACCGAATCAGTGTAAGGGTGTTTTTTTTTTACAATGTTCTATATTTTTTTGAGAATTCCCCCCAGAGCTCAGACAAGGCTTGCATCTCCTTTATTTCTTGCCTTGTGGGCAAGGCTTTAGACTGGGCTATCACAGTTTGGCTCATTGTCCAGTTCAACACTTGCCACAATTTCATTAAAGAATTTAACGCTGTTTTCAATCACGACAATGAGGGTCGCTCTCAAGGGGAATCGCTCACCTGTTTACATCAGGGTAATTGCTCAGTGTCAGACTACACCTTGGAATTCCGCACTCTGGCGGCTGGGAGTGGTTGGAATGAGCCAGCGTTATTAGTAACATTTCACAAGGGTCTGAACCCTGACATACTAGCAGAGATGGCATGCAAGGATGACAGCCTTTCCCTAGAGAGGCTAATTTCTCTCGCCATTCGCCTGGACCAACTGAAGCATGGGAGAGGTCAGCATAAATCCCCTACGGCCCCAGCTGCTACACTGGCTCCTCGTCGCCCATGTCTACCGCTGACCTGGACTCTTCAGGAGCCAGAAATCCCCGAGCCCATGCAGTGTGACTCCTTCCATTTGTCTGCAGAGGAGAGGCAACGACGCCACCATCAAGGACTGTCTTTATTGCAGAGCGGTGGGTCACCTCCTAAGTGACTGTCAACTCCGTCGACGCAGCACTTTGGCATCAACACCGGGAAAGCTGTGGTGAGTGCACCCACTAAGAGGTTGGTCTCCAAGTCCTTCCTCCTGCCTGTGACTGTTTACTGCCCTCTGTCTGTGTGTTTCCAGCATTAATCAATTCCGGAGCTGAGGGGGATTTCATCCATGCCAAGCTGGTGGAGCAACTCCAAATTCCCGTAGAGCCGTTGGAGTTGCCACTAAGACTTACGGCTGTCGATGGGGACCCAGTTGGAGAAGGACTTGTTACCCAGGTCAGGAAACCCATCAAGATGACTGTCAGTGCTTTGTACTCTGAACAGATATGTTTTTTTGTGTTAAATGCTTGTGAGTATGCTATTGTTTTAGGTTTGTCTTGGTTCAAAAAACATAACCCTGTCATATCCTGGTCTGATAAGGAAATACTCTCATGGTCCAGTTACTGTTATGATCATTGTCTTATGCTTCCCACAGCCCTGGTATCATCTACCACTATAGAAAGACCCAATGACAATGCCATAATTTCTGTACCCCCGAATATAGTGATTTGCTAGAAGTATTTAATAAAAAGAATGCTACCAAGCTTCCCCCTCATAGATAATATGACTGTTCTATTGAGTTACTAGATGGTGCGGTCCCACCTAAATCTAAGGTATACCCACTTACTCAGGTAGAGGAGAAAGCTATGGAGGAGTATATTCAGGAGGCCTTACAACAGGGTTTCATCCATCCTTCTACTTCCCCCGCTACTGCAGAGTTCTTTTTTTGTCAACAAGAAAGACTGGAGACTTAGGCCCTGCATTGACTATCGTGGGTTAAACCAAGTCACGAAACCGTATTCCTACCCGTTGCCCTTAGTTCCCGCAGCTCTAGAACAACTTCGTGGAGCCCAAATCTTTACAAAGCTTGATTTAAGAAGAGCTTACAACCTAGTCCGAATAAGGGAGGGTGACGAATGGAAAACAGCATTTCTCACCACCAGGGGGCACTATGAGTATTTGGTAATGCCCTTTGGGTTATGCAATGCCCCGTCTGTCTTTCAGGCGTTCATAAATTACGTACTCCGGGACATGCTTGGCAAATATGTCATTGCATACATCGCTGATATTTTGATCTACTCCCCGAATCTTGAAACCCATATTTGTCGTGTCTGTTCCGTCCTCACACGTCTGCTTGAGAATCAGTTGTTCATCAAAGGAGAGAAGTGTGAGTTTCACCTCCCCTCTACCTCCTTCTTAGGTTATGTCATCAGTCCGGAAAGTGTTATTATGGACGATGAGAAAATAAAAGCCGTAACTAATTGGCCCATCCCTACATCCATAAAAGAGCTCCAACGCTTCCTTGGGTTTGCTAATTTCTACAATCAATTCATTCGTAACTTCAGTAGTCTCGCAGCTCCCCTTACCACCTTATTGAAGGGCAGTACCAAGCAACTCTTGTGGAACCCCCGGGCGCAGGAGGCATTCAAAGTCTTCAAAGTCGCCTTCACCACTGCCCCTATCCTGAAGCATCCTGATCCCACTCGGCCTTTTGTGGTTGAGGTAGACGCCTCTGACGTGGGCACTGGGGCGGTGCTGTCCCAGCACATAGGTGACCCCTGTAAACTACATCCCATTGCGTTCTCCTCTCATAAACTGACCCCTGCCAGATGTAATTACAGTATCGGGGATCGAGAACTGCTGGCTATGAAACTAACCTTTGAAGAATGATGCCATTGGCTAGAGGGAGCTATGCATCCCTTCCTTGTGTTAACCAATTACAAGAACCTAGAATATTTACGGTCAGCTAAACGGCTTAACCCCCATCAGGCCCGGTGGTCGCTCTTCTTTTCCCAGTTCAATTTTTCCATTTCTTATCACCCTGGTTCCCGTAACACAAAAGCTGATGCCCTGTCCCGCATATATCCCAGGTCTGAAGCCTCCTCAGAAGCAGTCAATGTACTACCCCCATCCATTGTGGTTGCCCCCATTAAATGGGAAGTAGATGAATAGATCGACTGAGAACTATCTGTCATTCCTGTCCCGGAGTCTTGTCCCGTCGGAAGTAAATATGTACCCACTCAATGCAGGGGTAAGTTAATTACATGGGCCCATTCCTCTCTGTCGTCTGGCCATCCAGGTGAGACCCATATGCACCAGTTATTAGCTGGCAGATATTGGTGGGAGAACATGTTATCCAATATCCGTACTGTAAGTTTGTTTCCTCGTGCACCACCTGTTCCAAATGTAAAACACCCAAAACTCTTCCTGCCAGTAAACTCATGCCCTTGCCTGTCCCTTCTCACCCATGGTCCCATGTAGCAGTAGACTTTGTCACTGACCTTCCCCTCTCACAGAATTACACAGTCATTCTGACCATTGTGGATAGGTTCTCACGTGGGGTTAGATTTTTTCCTTTCGTTAGTCTGCCCACTGCCTTTTGGACAGCTGAGACCCTTTTTAATCATGTGTTTCATCTATTTGGTATCCCAGAAGACAGTGTCTGATCGAGGGCCCCAATTCACCTCACATGTCTGGTCAGCATTCTTTGAGAGACTGGGGGTTAACGTCCGCCTCACTTCTGGTTACCACCCCCAGTCTAATGGTCAATATGAGAGGGTTAACCAGGAACTTGGAAAGTTTTTGAGGCTTTACTGTCATGAGAACCCAGCCGATTGGTCGAACTATTTGCCCTGGGCTGAAATAGCCCAAAACTCGTTAATCAGCTCTGCTACTGGCCTCACCCCCTTTCAATGCATGCTGGGCTACCAACCTCCCTTAATGCCATGGTCGGCCACACCCTCTGACAACCCGGCTGTGGACAGTTGGATGCAACGGAGCGAGCAGGTCTGGGAGCTGAGCGAGCAGGTCTGGGAGCAGACCCACCAGCAGGTTGAGAACACCCTCCGCCGACACAAGAGGAAGGCAGATCACCATAGAGGGGACACCCCTACCTACCTCCCAGGGGACTGAGTGTGGCTGTCAACCCAGGACTTCAGGTTTCCTTAGGGAGGTAGAAAGTTATTACCCAAATACATAGGACCATTCAAAATTCTCCAGAGAATTAATGAAGTTACATATAAATTGGATCTGCCTGTACATTACTGTGTTTCTAACTCTTTTCATTCATCCCTCTTGAAACCTGTTGTCCCAGGTCCGTTGGACGAGGCCAAACCTGATGTCACACCCCCACCTCTGGTGGTCGTCGAAGGTACCCCATTGTATGCGGTCCACCGCTTGCTGGACTCCAGAAGGAGAGGTGGGATTCTGCAATACCTTGTGGCTGGGAGGGCTATGGGCCTGAGGATCGTAGATGGGTTCCCACATGAGATATCCTGGATCCGGGGTTGGTGGAGGAGTTCCATCAGCGTCATCCAAAGAAGCCCGCGCCTCGGCCTCGGGGCCGTCCCAGGAGCCATGGGTCCAGCCCTCCCAGCGGTCTGTACAGCAGTGGTCCCAGGGGTTGTCTGCGACAACGACCATCTGTCCAGCACCGTGACAGTTCTGAAGGCTCACTCAGTAGTGTTCCCGGCAGCGTGGGTGGTGGTTGTTGTGGTCATCTTCGGCCTCCTTGGACTCCTTGGGGGGGGGGGGGGGGTACTGTCACACTCCTGGGCTCACCTAACACTCTGGACTCCACTTCCCACTCACACACCTGACACTACCATGCGCACCCAATCCATCAATCCAGAGCCACTTTCTAGGAGTGGCTCCCCCGAGTTCTAATTATCACCTGTACCTTTTTGTTTATGTCTGTATTTATACCCCTCTGTTTGTTTAGTTCTTTGCACAGTATTGCCTCCACGTTTTTCGTGAGCCTACTGAGTGTTTATATCTGATTGTATTTCTGTGTATGACCCTTTTTGCCTTCAGGTTTCTTCCCATTTTGCCTAGCTCAGGGGCCGGCAACCTTTAGCATTAAAAGAGCCATTTGGGCCCGTTTCCCACCAAATTAAAAGCCAGTCTGAGTCACAAAACCTATTTGACCACTAAATTGAAGGTAACACTCCATATTTCCTTAAAGTTATGCTTCATATATGAACTATAGTGTGTTGCTTTTATGAAATTGATAAACTATAAACAGAAAACAACTGACTTTTATTTTCCATTTTTAACAATGCAAAACACCAAATTCTTTTGAACTCTGAAAAAAAAAGACACTGGCATTTATAAAGTTTTTTTCAACTAAAATATTCAATGCATGCATGTTTGAGTCCTTCCCTTATTTGAGGATTTTTTTTTTAACTTAAAATAAATTTTCATGCACCGACATTGTAAAATCATACAGCTGCAGCATAAAGGGCAAACAAGAAATCCCAGTTTATGTTATATTGATTAATGTTTATTTCAGTTACTTAATTTCTTCATGTGGCGTACATGTGGTTAATGTGATTTCTGTGCCTGAACTTCACTGCAGAGCATATCCATATCAGGGTTGTAAGACGTCACTTTGATTTTCATGCAGGATTGCAAGCTCTCATCTGTGAGGTGCGAGCAGTGAAAGCAAATGAATCTGTCCATGATGTATTAAACATTCTATTTGTATCAGAAACTTTTCTCTTCTTAGATTTATCCATTGCTAGCTTACTGGGGTCAAAATAAGTCACTTTGTTAGGACACGTCACCCCGGGGTATCTGGCTCACCCCGCCTCAAAGCTGACGGTTGCCTCAGCTATGCCTGAACTCGCTGGGAACCTTCACCGGCTCATAACAGCAGACTCAAATGAGTTCTGATAACCCAGGGGTGTGTCTTGCTAACCCCCGCCACGTAGCCTGTCTGTACAGTTGAGGGGTAGGTGGCAGATTAAGGGACCGTGGGGCGACCACCACACCACTCCCTCCTTACACCACACTTGGGCGGCGCGCGCAGGTCTTACGCCACCACACGGCCGATTCAAACGGCATTTCGTAACAACTTGTCTGGCGGCAACAGGTGTTGCACACAGGACGTGACGCATATTTTGATCAACAAAATATTAAAACAAGTTTTATTTTAATGTCACAAGAACACCTCAATCTCCAAAGATATAACTATTACAACGAAAAAACTAAAGAAATAAAATAAAAATCAATTTATTCACATTATTTTTTTTTCAAAATGAGCTCGCCTTCTCAAAGCCACGGGAGCCACAGCAGAGGGATGAAAGAGCCGCATGCGGCTCCAGAGCCGCGGGTTGCCGACCTCTGGCCTAGCCCTTCTGTTTGTTTGCTCTTTTCTCTCGCTTCCCAGTTTCTCGATCTCCACCTGTTTCTCAACTCCGATTTGCCTAGCCCTTGTGCTTATTCTGGCTGTGTTTTCCTGATTTCCGATTCCTGGACTCTCGCCTGTTTCATGACCACGATTTGTCTAGCCCTCATTTCTCAGTTGGATTTCCCGGTATTGACCTGGCCTGGTTATTGTATACTGCCTTCTCTCACTGTGTCTATTAAAACCCTGAGTTTGTTCTTAATCCACGAGTGTCTGGTCTGTCTTTGCTGCGTTACACTTTTGTCCATTTCTTTTGTCATGGAGAACTCTTTTTGCTCCAGTGTCACTCCCAGAACAGCTTCTGTAAAAGAATAATAATAATAAAGTAAATTCAGTAAAACAGCAATTCTGTTTTTTTTTCAGTGATCTGATACTTACTGTACCTGTGACCAAAGAGAAAAAAACAGCATATAAAGCGATAAACATTTTGATTATAGTTGTAAAATAAATACTCAGTTCAGCACTCTTTACTACACCTGTTTTTGCATTAATGTGAGTACAGAACCTAGAGTTGGTGTATTAGTTATTTCCTGATTACTGAACACAAACTGTTTACCATTAAACAGTGAACCCTGTTGACTACTTTGGGATGAATTTTCTGTTGATGCAGGCCACCAGTAACACTTATTTTTTTACTTGTAAATGTGCTTTAAAGTTTCAAATAAGAAAAGGAAAGAATTTGATAGGAACAAAAATGAACATTTTCCTTTATACTGAGAAACACTTCTGTTGAATCTTGTTACTTTGAGGACAAACTGCCCTAAGAATCTCATCTCATCTCATTATCTCTAGCCGCTTTATCCTGTTCTACAGGGTCGCAGGCAAGCTGGAGCCTATCCCAGCTGACTACGGGTGAAAGGCGGGGTACACCCTGGACAAGTCGCCAGGTCATCACAGGGCTGACACATAGACACAGACAACCATTCACACTCACATTCACACCTACGGTCAATTTAGAGTCACCAGTTAACCTAACCTGCATGTCTTTGGACTGTGGGGGAAACCGGAGCACCCGGAGGAAACCCACGCGGACACGGGGAGAACATACAAACTCCGCACAGAAAGGCCCTCGCCGGCCACGGGGCTCGAACCCGGACCTTCTTGCTGTGAGGCGCCAGCGCTAACCACTACACCACCATGCCGCCCCGCCCTAAGAATATCTGCTATAAACATATACAGACATGGACATGAATATTTGGATTTTGACAGTTATATTTTTTAGTTGTCTACCACAGAATATCGTAGAATTGAATTAAATATTGAATTCCTTTACTTCCAGAGTTCTGACTCACACAAAATGCATGGCCCATATCGCCCCGTCCCAGAAAAAGTTCAAAATACTGCTTCTCCCCTTTAAAGCTCTACATAACCTAGCTCCCCTCTATCTCAGTGAACTCCTGAGCAAATCTCCCTCTCATTCTCTCAGGTACTCTTCCTGCAACTTACTTACTCTCCCACACACCAGACTAACTACTTTGGGAGGCAGGCCCTTCAGTGCCATGGCCCCCACACTCTGGAATTTTCTCCCTCAATCTCTCTGTGATTGCTCTTCTTTTTCAACCTTAAAATCTGATTTAAAGACTTGTCTTTTCCATGAATACTTCTCTTCCTCTTTCTCTGTGTAGTGTAGCATTTTTTTTCCTGTAAAGCGTCTGTGAAAGGTGCTATATAAGTTCAACTTAATAATAATACCTCAAAGTGCAGACATCAGACATTCAGCTTTAATTTCAGGAGATTTATATCCAAATCATGTGAACTGTATAGGAATTATAGCAATTTTTATGTGGTCCTTCCTGTTTAAAAGACCAAAAGTAATAGGGCCATGTACTTTTTGCACGTACACTTTTAGGGTTGACCCAAAGGCATTGCTTCTAGCTGAATATTAAAAAATAAAAATGTTCACAGAGCAAGAAAAGGGGTTTATGCCCAGTGGACTGCTGAATTATACTGACCTGTTCATATGGGACTGCAGGTCAGGTCTGATGGGTAGTAGGCAAGAAATGGACATCAGTAGCATTAATAACATCCAACCATGATCTGTTCTGCAGGAAAGAGGTCATCTATACACAATAAAAAGTCATTTGTACTTTTACAGATGTTAATTCTTGAAGACACAGTAGTCCTGTTAGGACTGGGACTGTTTTGGCCTCTAGAGGCCACTGTTATTTCCTTTTCTGGTCATGTTTGTTTTGGGCCTCTAGAGGTCACCACTGTGTTCTGTGTTTTGTTTTTGTCTTATTGCCTGTTTCCTGCCCCGCCCTGTCCTTAATTAGTTTGTGTATAAATACCCCTCTGTTTGTTCCCTTGTCACGGAGTCTTTTTCCTATGTTATGCTGTTAGTGCTAGTTCCCTCTGTCCCATGTACCTTGCCTGTGTCTTTGTATTCTTGGTTTTTGCTTCTTTCTTTTGGACTTTGTGGATTTTGTTTTTGACCTTTTTGATCTTCTGAGTGTTTGAGTTTTTGCCTTTTTTCTTATTTGGATTTTGGACTTTGTACCTTTGGATATTTTTATTTTTGGTTTATCTTCTGAGCTTTGGATTATTCTTTTTGTTTTTTTCCCTTAGATTGTACATAGTGTAAATAAACTGTTTTTGATACCTTTCTACTTCCACCTCACGCCTCTGCACTTGAGTCATTCCCCTGGTGGCCTAGTGGAGGTTTGCTGGATTATCACACCAGCAAACCAGGTTTGAATCCCAGCAAAACCCTAACAAGTCTCCTGGGAATAATTGTTCTGTTTGGAACTGCAAGAGAGACATATGTCATCACTGTTTGAGTAAAATTAGTTTTAAGACTCCTGTAGAGTTTGACGTGTGTACAAACACATTTTCACACTTCATACCATTGCAATCATTCCCTGTTATGGTTGTATACCATCAGGGTTTTTGTACACATCATGAATATTTACTGTCACTCTGTGTCAATGCTGTCCTCCCAGCTGGAGCAGTAATAAACTGCTCAGTGGCTTGTCTTCAGTCTTGTTATCTTCAGAGCATAATCATCATTCTGTATCTTCATACTGAAGTCCTTTGCTTCAGGATGGTTATTATCAGGAACAAGTGGGCTACCACTTTTCACATACAGGATCCTTCTGAGAGCTTCGCCGTCTTTCTTTTGGTACCAGTGAACGTAATCTGTGGATAATCTGGTCACTTTGCAGCTGATATACACACTTTTCTCCACTTCTTTTGTCAATGAGAGATCTTTTTGCTCCAATGTCATGCCCAGAACAGCTTCTGTTGAAAAAAAAAAAACACTAATCTGCAAAACAGCGATTCTGGTATTTTATTTTCTGTTTTTTTCCCCTCATTCTTTCTCTTTTTTATATTTTTTATTGCTGTGATATCATACTTACCTGTGACCAAAGAGAGAAGAACAGCATATATGCTCAGGGGCGCCACCAGAAATTTTGGGCCCCATGAAAGATTAGAATTTTAGGCCCCCCAACTTTGCCCACCCTCGTCACAATTGCACTGTCATTATTTATTATTATTTATGCCGTTATTAGCAACACTTTAATCTAGCAAACTGTATATGGCGCTCGCTCATTAAAAACTTCAATCCTAAAGCATTTATGGGTTGTATTGCTGCTTACCTCCTTCTCCAAAGGGGGGTTCAGTGGTTTGGTAGGGTGGAGGTCCCCCTGAGGCTGAATCTGTGCATATTTAGGGCACCCCATTAGTTATGAAACTGGTTATTAGCACTAGTTATTAGCACCAGCATAACGTAATATTTCATCTTGTTTATCACACAAGTCAGTTCAGTTATTAAAATAGAAAAAAAGTCACTGTACAAACTGTAAAAGTGTTCTCTTGATAGGCTAATCCAACCACGTTCATACTGTTCATTTACCATTCGCTAATATTTTGAACACACATGTGAGCGATAGCTACCTTTCTTTGGGAAAAACTGAGTGACTAGTAGCCTGCCTCTCCGGTCCCTCTCAGCTTTCAGCTGCCTTTCTTTACGTTTTTGACAGCCACTCTTCATATTTAGTGATCATAGACTGTACGCACTCCACTGCTGGCTGGCTGGCTGCTGCACCGCGACACAGCAGCAAGTAGCGTTGCACTGATCAGCACACAGATTTAACGCATCACGCTTCTACCATAACTTGACTGTACCATTTCGCAAAAGGGGGAGAGTTAAATGACAATATGTTGAAGAACTCAAGAAATAGACAACCTTGTTCAATTAGCTCATTTTACCAGATGGAATATTGCATTGTTGTTATTTCAAAAGTCTTATTAAAATCATTAAAAGCATATTATCAGCCCCTTAAAGGGCCCCATGGCAGTGCTGGGCCCCTAGAATTGTTCTAACCTTTCCCCACCTGGCGGCGCCCATGTATATGCTTATAGACATTTTGTTTCGGCTGTAAAAATAAAGTATGTTCTCAGTTCATCACTCTTTATAGCACATGTATTTGCAATCATACTATTTTAGAACATGAATCTCATTTATATAGTAATGATGTCATTTCCTGAGGTGGGGATTGGCCACTTTGTCAGGCAGCATTCAGACAGACTTAGTGTATTTTTTTCTGATTGTTATTACTAAATGTAAAATCTGTGCATGTGCATTTGTCCACTTCCAAAGGACATCTGCCCACTTCGGTATTGCTTACGAATTTGTGCCAACCTGATGGTTGAAATAAAATGCCATGATGATGTTGTCAGTCTACATTAGTATGTGTGACTCCCTTTAGGGCGAAATAGTATTAGCCTAAATAAAAAGGAAAACAAGTTTCAGTGTTCAAGGGAAGGGGAGCTTCAACTATATTATCAGTTGTGCAAGTCAGGAACTGTGGTAATCACAAAAATTCAACTGGATGGTGGATTTTTAAAATGATTCTGTAGTAATACACAGTAAACAGTTAAAGAAACAGAAAAATTTCTGTTACATTTCAAAGTCATCCTGCTAGAAATTGGTTATTTAAGGTTCACATGGCTGATGCTTCCTCTGTTGATAATCTTCAGTGTGGAGCAGTGTCACAAAAATAAATAAATAAATTAATTAATTAATTAAATAAACAAACATTTGCAAAGTGTTAGATTTGGCACCTCCTTGCCAGGCTTTTTAATCTTTGGTGGTCAAATTTTTCCTTTTTTCATTTGTGGCTGAAAATTGAAAGAGCCTGTTTGACCACTTTCAGCCATTTTCAACTTTTTTCAGTGACCTCTCTAATAAATATTTTATTAAATATATATTTGTATGGGGGGGTGGCACGGTGGTGTAGTGGTTAGCGCTGTCGCCTCACAGCAAGAAGGTCCGGGTTTGAGTCCCGTGGCCGATGAGGGCCTTTCTGTGTGGAGTTTGCATGTTCTCCCCGTGTCCGCGTGGGTTTCCTCCGGGTGCTCCGGTTTCCCCCACAGTCCAAAGACATGCAGGTTAGGTTAACTGGTGACTCTAAATTGACCGTAGGTGTGAATGTGAGTGTGAATGGTTGTCTGTGTTTATGTGTCAGCCCTGTGATGACCTGGCGACTTGTCCAGGGTGTACCCCGCCTTTCGCCCGTAGTCAGCTGGGATAGGCTCCAGCTTGCCTGCGACCCTGTAGAACAGGATAAAGCAGCTAGAGATAATGAGATGGGATGAGATATACTTGTATAATTTAAGCTAAGTTCAACATATACTGATAGATTTCATTTCACATTAATGAACTTAAAATGTTCTCCATTTACCCTGACAGAAAGTGAGAGCACATAAGATGGGGGAAGAGGGGCACAGCTTCCAGGAAGTGTCTGTTAACATGGAAGAATTCAAAACACCTGCACAGAGCATTCCAGATTCACATGCCAGGTTGCTCATTTCTCATTTTATTAGAGAGGAAAAAAAAGACTTCAGTTATGACATGCAATTGTATGCCTCTACAATTACTGGCACACCTTGTAAACATTGGTCGGGGGGGGGGGGTAGAAAAACCCACCTTTTGGTGAAGTAGCTTCATCTCACACTGAAAATAAATAGAGAGTCCCTTTGACCAAAATAAATTTATTCAGAGAAACACAAATCCCTCATCAAGAAATCATTATTTTCAACAAAAACACATGTAGCAATATTATTGGCACCCCTAGAAATTCTAGTGAACACAATCAGTGCGTTTACATGCACATCCAAATCGAGCTGCTGTCGGTAATTGAGCGAAGGGTCCCAGCAGGGGTGCCAGAGAAATCCAATCCTACATGCACACAAGGAAATCGAGCTATTGTGTGAGGTGCATTGTGCACCCGAGCCACAGGTGGCGCTACACGCCCCATCGTGTTGGTACACTTCCGGATGTCGTCATGAAGAAGAGCTATTCAAGCGTATAAACAAAGTTATCAGTTCCGTGTTCACAAGAAGAGTGTTTGTAGTTTGTATGTACGAACAGAAGTGTTCCTAATAAAATGGCTACTAAGTTGAAGTTGATCTGTAATGGTGAACATATTAACTGTTAGCCTGCTAACATGCTAATAACTTACCAACTAATTAGACTGAATAGACTGTTGCCTTAAAAATGATATATATGGAAGATATATATATATATTTTTTTTCTTTTATGAGCAGCTATTATTAGGCCACTCAGTAGCCTATGCAGGGGTTAAATTGGGCCGGGGCTGTCCGGGGCTGAGCCCCGGCACATAAGCTCGGAGCGGATGGCATATGATCACGCACACATCAAAAGCAACAAACCCTTTTCATGATTTTCAGTTCTGAATAATTAAATATCGTTTTATTAATCAATAAACCCATGACTTTTATGAGATAGATCATAGTTTTCCTGATAACAAGACGACCTGTCAAAGCTATTTAGAACAGAACTTGCAATCAGAGATTCTGGTTTCTGGAACACTGCGTGGGTTGCCAATTCCGCTTTTTATAAGCCACTTTGGGGTTTCTTTTTTGTGAGCTCGCTTTAAAAAAAAAATCAGAAGTCGTGGTTTGCGGGTTTTGGGGCTTGTGTTTCAGCGTTGTGACTTGTTTATAATTTTCTCCGTACACCGTCTCCCCTTTTACCTGCATACGATCCTAATCCATCGGGATTTAATGAAGTAGCTAGCCTATCTTGTTTACTATGCATAAATTCTGCTTTCGTTGCTTATCAGAATTTTTTCTGGAAGTGATAGTGCGCTACAAAATAGTCACATACTTCTACTGCTGTTACAACTACTAATAATAATATTAACAATACAGTGAACATAATCATTATCATATTTTTTATTATTAAAAACAAAATATCAAATAATACTGAAGAGGGGAAAAAATAATACTGATCTAAATATGTTGTGGTTTTATTTTTAGACAGTATGTGTTTAGCAAAACACATACTGTCTAAAAATAAAAACACAACATATTTAGATCAGTATTATTTTTTCCCTCTTCAGTATTATTTGATATTTTGTTTTTAATAATAAAAAATATGATAATGATTGTTCACTGTATTGTTAATATTATTAGTGTTTTATTATTTATTGTTAATATTTAATTTAATGTTAATTTATAATTATTATTATTTATTGTTAATATTATTAGTGTATTATTAGTGTAATTATTATTGTTATTATTATGTATCAATTATTTATTTGCCATGTGGTGCTTTTTGTATTGTCTAGAACATACATAAGATGAGCATATTATAGCAGCAAAATAGAAGCACAATCATTTGAATGCAGCAAAACTTTTGCTGCATTTAAATGATTGTGCTTCTATTTTGCTGCTATAATATGCTCATCTTATGTATGTTCTAGACAATACAAAAAGCACCACATGCCAAATAAATAATTGAATACATAATAATAACAATAATAATAAATGCTTCCAATGTTATAGTGTTGTTTGTATTTGGTTGCATTCACTGCATGAATATATTTGATTGACAATTTGACTGACAGTGTTTTGGCATATTTAACATTTATCCTCCAAAATAAATCAACTGTTTTGGTTTAAGATTGTGCAAGCCTTCAAATTTTCTCACTGAACATTTCTCCTTCACATTTTTCACCTGTAGGCATGTGACAAGATTTAACATGATATTGCTCAACCTACCTCTGTAAAGTCAGCTAACAACTTATTAAAATGCACCAGAATTCAGCAAATAACATGTATGATAATAAAAAAACTTCTGGGGGAGGACCCCCAGACCCCCCACTAATCATTTCCTTCAAACCAATGTACAACAACCTGTACAATCTGTTACATTGGCCAACCAATCTACATTCAAACTGCCATAATGTGTAGGGGGGCACTACAAGACACACATAGGCCTACAACACACAGATAAGGTGTATATCTCTGTGCAATATGATATGGTTATCAAATTAGAGGGTTATTTTCCAAAAAGTATATTGGGGCAGGGCGGCGGGGGCAGGGGCGGGTACGAGGCAGAGCCCCCCCACATAACCAATCCCAATTTAACCCCTGAGCCTATGGAGTTCATTCAATCCAAATGTTTGTGTTGAGAGAAATTGCATGCATCACTGTATCAGTATGGATTTATAACATTCTGTATGCACATTATGGATACTCCAGAGCCCTCCAGCAAACATCATCAATAATCAGGATTACAAAATGTATTCCTTTGTTTCCTCCATTTATTGACTTATTGTATGTGATCAAATGTATGCCTTGATGAATAACTACACTAGTTTTTTGATACAATTACATACTGCACTGCAAGAAATCCACTAAGTGTTTTTGGTTTCTTTTAGGCATCACACATTTATTAGAAAACACAGCAAATGTTCAAATATTCAAGTTAAATACTTAGCAACAGTACCAATAAATCCACACATGAACAATAGCAATGATATCTATGACCACAGCTAATGTGCAAAATATTAAAGTTAAATATTTAACAATATCAACAAATCCACACATGAACAATGGCAAAACACCTAGACTTAATTATACAATAAAGATACCTATGAAAAAAGGTGATTTTTTTTCACACACAGTGTGATATCCAGACTTCATAATTCATCACACCTGCTCCTGCTTAGCAACTTCTAGAACAGAGGTGGGCAAACTACGGCCCGCGGGCCACATCCGGCCCTTTGGCGTTTTTAATCCAGCCCGCGGAAGACAATCATATAAACACGATTGAGCAGATCTATAAACTATAAGCATCAGTGTTATCACGTAGACAGGTGTTCTAGAGATCCGTCTTTCCAGTCAGTCGTATTCATGCGAGATTACATTTGTGGCAGATCACAGAATCCAGGGACACATGTCGGCCTGGGGGCATTTTGAGTTATTGACAGATTCAGAAAGTACAGTTTCTAAGCTTTCCAATGATGCCTTCCATGTGGAGATCTGACAATATTTGAAGAATGTGTGGCCTTTTGAAAGTATATACTTCTTAAAACAGAAAAGGGAGAAAATCGCCCTCAAAGTTTTCCATCTCAGCTACTCTGGGTGTAGGGCGGGCACATAATGGTGCTCATCTGCATGACATTAAGGAAAGCCCTACCCCCTACGAGCTAGCACGATACTACTTTCATGTAAACAAAGATCACCACGTCAATTTTCCTTCCATGCAAAGTATGCCCAACACAATTATGAAGTACAAAAATAAGTCCTAAAGTATACTTTAATGTTTTGTGGTTGAAAAATTACTCACCCCGTAAGAAAGAAAGATAGCACGATGATGACACAACTAACACAACACTAGTTTCATGTAAAGTCTCGGTCACAACCGGCCGTATGTGCTCCTACAGCTGGTCTACATGCAAAAAACGCAAGAAACACACGGAGAGCGCGCATGAAACGCACGAGAGCGCGCGTGTGAAAAGCACGAGAGCGCACGTGTGATGTGCTGATTTTCGAGCCGCAGACCGGCCGCAGAGGTTCTTTGTCATGTCAAACAAACTCTACGGGCGCTTACGTTTTTTTCAGGTTGCAAGATAAACTTACGGCCAACGCGCGTCTTTCTCCGTGAAAAAAAAAAAACGCAGCGATTTGGGAAACGCCAAAAATCACACGGCCAAAAAATCGTACGTCCGGTTGTGACCTAAGCTTAACCAAACCACACCACTCTCCGTTACATGCAACAATAACCACACAGCCTTAGATTAATAAACTTACCCCATCAGAAAGAGAAACGGCGCCTTGCACACACCAATGCCTCCGATGGAATGTAATCCTAGAACGGTCCGTGTATCATCCAATCATTCAAGTATTCCATTCAATCTGGAAAACGAGGTTGCGGGTTTTTTTGCTAGAAATGGTTATCTCCGATGTAAATACCGAGTGTCTGTTTGCTTCGCGGTGTCACCTCCTCTGCGCTCTGTTTAGTAACTCATTCCATAGTGAAATCACACGCCTGTATGCAGTTAAGTAGCCATGCGCTCAACTAGGATCATACAGCTGATTCGCGGAAAAAAAAAACAAATGACTTAAATCATCATGTGAATGGCCTATATGGTAATTTACCCACACCCCCCAGCAGGCTACAGTCCTGACAAAAACGAGACAATTTGCAACAAAAAATGTATGCTTTTCCAACAAAACAATCTATTATCTGAAATACTGATTGCATTCTTCAAGATCTCAACTTGCACATGATGGAAAAAAACAAAAATCACAAATTTCGGAAAAAAAATGCTTCTTTTGCGATTATCTCTGATTCGTTTCGGCCGACATGTGTCCCTGGATTCGGTGAGGGGTCGCATTTGCAGAGTGGTGCAGCGCGTGCCATGGAAGTCATTCTGGCGCCTGTGCCACTGATGATCTCGAGAACACAGGATAAAACTTTACAATGAGTGGTCCTAAAAAAAGAAAAGTGGACAGTGAGTGCAGGATGTTCAATAAAGAATGGACAACTAAATATTTTTTTTTGCTGAAGTCCGATCAAAGGCTGTATGCCTTATTTGCAAAGAAACCGTTGCAGTTTTAAAGGAATATAACATCAAATGGCACTTTTCCTCCAAGCATGCTAATTATGCTAACAACCAGTCAGCGCAAGAATGGACGAATACAGCTCAGCGGTTGCTGAGTGAATGTGAGTATTAACACTTTCTCTTTTTAAAACTATGTTGGAGCTGTAATAAGATGGTAGTCACATGCTTACAGACATAATATAAAAAGTATAACTCTTAGTAATTTTGGTTGTCGTGGGTGGCTGCTGTAGTGCTGGTGTTTGTTTTTATGTGTATATATTTTTTTATGTGCCAATCTATTGAACTGCAAGCATTTTTCTGCTCTGCCTTTGTTGACTGAGAACTAAAATAAATGTCAATTTGATCTGCATTTGGGTCTCTGTCAGTGAAGGCCTTACAATAACACTAAAGCTTTTCCGGTTTATGTTCAATATGTATGAATTTGGTGTTGGCCTGGCCCGCTTGGCAAATTTCAAAAGTCAATGTGGCCCCTGAGCCAAAAAGTTTGCCCACCCCTGTTCTAGAATGTACACCTCTGTTGCTCACATAGAAA
Source organism: Neoarius graeffei (assembly GCF_027579695.1). NCBI lineage: Eukaryota > Metazoa > Chordata > Actinopteri > Siluriformes > Ariidae > Neoarius > Neoarius graeffei. The sequence continues at coordinate 44,368,094 of NC_083569.1, forward strand.
AACTACCAGCTGCGCTAATAGCTCTGCGCATGCACGGAGCTACACATTTCACGTGTCCCGCGTCCAGAATCAGACTGTACCATTAGTAAAAAGGGTTGAGGGGTGAAATGACAATATCATAAATAATTCAAGAAAAATGTTATAGCAAATCATAACCATTTATAATTTGCATATTTTAACAGATGAAATGAAATATTTTATTTCAAAAACTTACACAAGGCAATACTATTAAAATAATATTAATATCCCTCACAGGCCCCCCTGTCAGTGCCAGGCCCTTAGAATCGTCCTAACTCCCCCCCCCCCCCCCCCCCCCCCCCAGCGGCACCCCTGGGTGCGTACATGCCCAGACACAAGTGTTCCTAATAAAGTGGCGGCTAAGGAGAAGTGTCATGCCGACCGAGGCTGTTTTTTTTTTTTTTTCCCGACCGAGGCTGTTGTGTTTCCCGCTTTGTGGTCTCGTCACTCGTCACTTCCGGAAGGGGCAGTGCTGAAGTAAGTAGCTCGACTACGTAGCTCGATAGGGTTTACATGCACTAAGTAGCTCGGCAAAAATCGAATAATCTAGGTCGTGTAGCTCAATTACGAGAAATCAAGTTCGGTTCAATTTCAGCCTAGCTAAGGTGTTTCCATGCCATTTAGAACTTTGATTTCAGTCGAGCTACGGCAGAAATTCGATTTTCTCTATGTGCATGTAAACACACTGATTGTAACTGAAGCCTGTTTCCCATTTAAATTGTACATTTTTAAGTTGATTGGAGTGCGTAAGACCTTTTGAGTTGTAATCCATGACTTCCTGATTAACTGGGGAACAAATATGAGGTGACACAGAGGCCAAATTCTCTGTCATCCATCAACATGGGAAAGATAAGAGAACACACAAACCAAATGAAGGAGAAGTGTGTTGACCTTCATAAGTCAGGAATGTTTACAAAAAAAAAAGCCACTCACCTGAAAATGTCCATTTCTACTGTTAGGGCACTAATAAAAAGTGGACACCAACTGGAAGTGTTACATACTTGCCTGAAAGAAGACCTAAGTTCATTTTGCCCCCAAATACAGTAAGGAGGATGGTCTGAGAAAGAAAAAACAAACAAACAAGGATCACTATTGGTGACTTACAAAAAAAAGTAAAATCTTGGGGTTTCCATGTCTCCAAAACCACCATCAGACACCATCTCCATGGCAACAGATTATTTGGAAGGTCTGCCAGAAAAAAGCCTTTTCTGTCAGTTAACCACAAATGTAAGCACCTAAAGTTTGCAAAATGCTACTATAACTTTGACTGGAACCGTGTTCTCTGGTCTGATGTAACAAAAAATGGAGCTTTTTGGCAATAAACATGAGGTGGGTTTGGAGGAAAAAGAAGGATGGCTATAATGAAAAGAACCCACTCCCAACTGTAAAATATGGTGGAAGTTCTGTGATTTTTTTTTGGGGGGAGGGGGCTGTAAGGCCCTGGAAACCTTATTAGGGTACATGGCATCATGGACTCCATGAAATACCAGGACATTTTAAATCAAAATCTGGCTGCTTCTGCCAGGAAATTAAAACTGGGTCGTGATTGGATCTTCCAGCAGGACAATAATCTGAAGCATATGTCCAAATCAACACAAAAATGGTTAGCTGACCACAGAATCAAGCTTCTGCCATGGCCATCTCAGTCACCTGACCTGAACCCCATTGAAAACCTGTGGGGTGAGCTGAATAGGAGAGTGCACAAGAGAGGGCCTCGGACCCTGGATGATGTGGCGTGATTGTGTCAAGAAGCATGGGCTCAGATGCCCTGCTCTGTGTTCTCCAACTTTATAAAATGTTATAGGAGAAGACTCAGTGCTATTTTACTGGCACAGGGAGGTTGTATAAAGTATTAAATGCAGGGGTGCCAACAATAGTGGCACATGTTTTTGTTGAAAATAATTATTTCTTGATGAGGGATTTGTTTTTCTTTGAATAAATTTATTTCAATTAAATGTTAGATTTTTCTCATTTTTTTAGTGTGAGATGAAGATACTTCACCAAAAGGTAGATTTTTTCCAACCCTTTTTATTAATCTTTCGGGGGGAGGGGGGGCAATAATCATGGAGGGCATTTTTTGAGTGATAAAGTCATAAGCATATGCGCCTATATAATATAATATAATATAATATAATATAATATAATATAATATAATATAATATAATATAATATAATATAATATAATATAATATAATAAGATAAATATCACTAGGTTTCGTGGCAAGGTGCAGGGCTCATAATATCATTATATCACTCTTGCGTAATGACCACCAATGGAGACACCCAAGAAGAAGAATCAACTTTCTCTATTTTAAGACAGACTCACACATGGCAAAAGGCAATCTGTGCCACTTTTCTTGCACTGCATGGACACATCTGCATGGACAAAAGCATCAGTCAAGCCTAAGCATCAGTAAAGTTGACACCATTCTGTAAGTGGCCTGTAGGGGGACATCTTATCTCCAGTGCAAGTGATCTTTCACTCACAGAGAAGTGAAAAGATCTATGCCAAGCAAAGCTGATCCTATTGGGCCAATATAGAAATTTGCTAATGCAGTGATGTAGCAGTTAGAGTCAGGCAGCTAATAACAGAATTTATTTTCTTCATATTTGTCGCCAGGCCAACTTTGGGCTCTTTGGCATATTTGAAAAATCCTGGCAGTAAATGTGCTCAAGAAGAAGAGAGACAACTGAACTGGTGTAAAAAAGTATGGTTGCTGGGCACCGTTGGCATGTAAGTAGACATTATAGTGTAAGACTGTTTCTCTGCTACACAGTCACTGGTATATCATTGCTTACAATTTTGGGGTCAGATACAGTAACTGTTTTACAGCATTATCAGCTACAGCCAATTTTACAGCACTGTTTGGGTTACAGGTCCCAGGGATGGGAGACCGCAGTAACAAATATATGATCTGCATAAAGCAGGTAAAACAGAGGAATGAAGACACAGTTTGTCTTGTTTCCTTTCCAAATTGCATCTGAGGAAACAGCAGCAGTTATGCTCCCTTACCATTCCCTGGAGCAACTAGTGAGAACACAAATGTTGCCCCCCATTTCCAGCATAAATGTAGCACCTCAAGGCAATATGCAACTTCTAACTGAAAACATAAATGTATACCTTAACAAAATAATTATGATTTTCATTAAAGGAATCTTATCACCTAAATGTGGTCACCCTATTTTAGGTGTGCCACATGCTCCCCAACAGCAAAAGTGGCTCCTGACACTTAATCATAAGCTTCCAGCCAAAGTTATCAACATTTTTTTTTCAAAACCCCAAATGTCTGCAACTCAAAATCCTTAAGATAGTCAAGGTTCTCACACATAGGGATGTATGGTTCTCAGGGCCAATTAGGTGCAGACTGTGGCTTTCTAGTAGCTATGTATGGCATAAAGAAAGGGTAAATAGGGGAACTGGATGAGATGTGGACCTTGGAATGATGGTAAGTATGGTTGTGAATACCACAGGTCAGCAGAAGGCATGAGGTAAGTATCCACAGTATTCACAGTGGGACGTGGCTGATATGTTGGGTGGCCAAGAGATGAGTAGGTGAGCATTTGGCCTGGTTGTCTCTGCTGAGTAGATGCAGTGGGATAGGTAAGCCAGGTTGAGGGCCTGATCTCTGCTCCTCAAAACACCCATTTTGAGTAAACTCTGGCTCGGCATCTGACTGAAGCAAGTTAAGGGCTGCTAGCATGTCATTCTCCTCCAGCTTGACCTGATGAGGGGTGCTCTGTTCATCCCTCAGTTGTAGTTCATCCTGGCTCAGACCCTCTATCATCACTTCATCCCCCAGCAGCACAGGACCTGTCTCAGGCACATCTTGATTCTCCATCTGTGTCTGACCTCCTTCATGGGCCCTAGCTGACTCAGGCAGATGTTCACCACTGTCTCGGGCCTCCCCTGCAGGCATTCCTTGTCCTGATTCATCCTGGATTTCGATAGATTCCCTAGGAATCTGAACAGACCTTTTCCCAGAAGGGACCTGTGTCTCCAGCACTGTCGTTCTCCTCTCTTGGCTGATAGCTGGTCTCTCAGGGGTAGCTGCTCCCGGCTCAGCCCAGCTTACTGGTATCCTCAGCTGGTATCCACTTTCTGACTCATCATCTGAATCAGAGGTCTCAACATCTACTGTGTGATCTCTCCTGTCACTCACTCTCACCCGAGCATTTCCTGGTCTTTGTGTTGGCTCTGAGGTTGGTTTGGTTGGCTGTGGTGGGAATTCCACTGGCAAATCATTGACCAGCAAGAGCAGGTTTCAGTGCAGGGTTCTAGTTCTTCCCTTGTCATCACCTTCTGGATGGATGACATACACTGGGTTGTCTGAGACTTGGTCCCTGACCACATATATTCTCTCCTCCCAGTAAGAATGCAATTTGCCAGGCCCACCATGCTCTCCAGGGTTCCTAACCAACACTCTATCCCCAGGCTTCAGGACCACTCCTCTCACTTTTTGATCATAGTAAGATTTGCCCTTGGTACTGAATGACAGGCTGTTATTGTTAGCAACATGATATGCTTCTGTCATTCTTTTATGCCACTTCTCAGCATATCCTTTGTGTGTCACCGGGTCAGTCTCTTCTGCCAAACCAAACAAGAGATCCATGGGGAGGCGAGGGTGTCAACCATAGAGCAGAAAGTGTGGTAAGTAACCAGTTGACTCATGCCAGATGCAGTTATATGCATGTATATCCTCCAGAAGATGGTCTTTCCATGTGTTCTTCTCTTTGTCTGTCAGTGTGCGTAATATTTGTAGTAACATTCGGTTGAACTGCTCAGCTGGATTACTTTGGGGTGGTATGAAGACGTTCGGGAGTGACCAACCCCAGAGAGCTGCCCGAGAGTTTGGAAAAGCTTATTCTCAAATTCTTGTCCTTGGTCATGATGGAGTTTGTCGGGGAACCCAAAGTGAGGTACAAAGTCATTGTATATCCACTCTGCTGCTGTCTGCCCAGACTTATTTTTGGTTGGGTAAGCCTGAGCGAACCTCGTGAAGTGGTTGACTACCACCAAAATGTACTCATACCCCCCTTTGCTCTTCTCAAGGTGCAAGTAATTGATACAGACTAGTTCAAGTGGCGAGTTGGACTTCAGGCTGCTCATAGGTGCATGCACATGAACTATCGGCTTCTTCTATTTTATGCAACAGCATTTCTTAGTCACATAGTCCTCTATACACCTTTTCATATGAGGCCAATAGAACCTTTCCCTGGTGAGGTGGAGTACTCTATCTGTACCCACATGGCCCATGTGATGGTGAAGGTGTTTCAAGACAACGGACTGGTATCTGAGACATAGAACTAGCTGTTTTATTTCTGGTGTTCATCAGTACAAAATTCCATCTTCAAGGCATACCCGGTCCCATTCATGGAGAAGCTTACAAGCAGATCCTCTTACAGACCTCCTGATGTCTTCAGTGAGTTTAACATTAAACTCTTTGAGTCTTATGAGCTCCCCAATTGTGGGGTCTTCTCTTTGAGCCTGAACCAAGTCATCATGTTTTATTTCCTGGAGGGGTGTGTGAGGCTGCATGATAATATCATGGGAGGAGGCCAAGAGAGCAGCCACCCAAGCTACAGCTTTCCTCTGGGCTGCTCAGGTTCCCTCCCAAACTGTGCTTTCCACCTCCTGCGACAACTCTTTTGTGCCCATTGAAATGTAGCAGTCAATGTCAAGAGGGACAGTGTATCAGCATCTAAGTTAACGCTTCCTGGTCTGTACTTGATGCTGAAACAGAAGTCTGACAGTTCTCCAACCCAGCAATGACCAACCACATTGAGTTTAGCTGTGCACATGATGTATGTCAATGGGTTATTGTCAGTGTAGATGGTGAAGTGTGCAGCATAAAAGAGATAATCTCTGAACTTTTCACACACTGCCCACTTTAGAGCTTGAAGCTCTAATTTGCCACTATGCAGGTGGTAGTTGCATTCTGCGGGTGTCAGGGTGTGTGACCCATAACCAGTGACTCGTAACTTTCCATCCTGCTGCTGGTAGATAACGGCCCCAAGACCCTGCTCTGACACATCAGTATGCAGGATGAATGGCTGATCAAAGTCTGGGTAGGCTAGAACTGGAGGATGAGTTAACATATCGACCAGTCTCTCAAATATAGCCTGATACTCAGCAGTCCACTCTACAGGCGCCCTAGATGGCAGTTGGGGGCCTTTGATTTTATTCTGTTGGCAGTGGGCTTGCAGTGTTGGAGACTTCCCCTGGAGTAACTCATACAGTGGCTGAACTATTCTCAAGAAGTTTTGTATGTATGAGCATTGGTAGCTGAAGAAGCCAAGGACCCTTCTCAGGTCACCTACAGTCTGTGGTGCTTTGGCTTTCAGAGCCAATACAGCCTCCAGGTCTTTGGGGTCAACTCAAACACCATCAGCACTGAACAGGCACCCAACATAGTGAACCTCACCCTTGAACAACTCACACTTCTAAGGCTGGAGCTTCACCCCTTGGCACTGTAAGGTCTGAAGCACCTTACGGACCATGTCCATGTGATCCTCAAAAGACCTTGATGATGATGATGATGCCCTTTATTGTCACTAGTCACATGTACCAGCGAAATTAGCCATCAACCTGTCCGTACATATACAACATACAATTGACATAGGGTAGACAGGACAGGAAGACAGGGATGAAGATGAAGGGCCGAGAGGTTGCGCGAGAGTGAGACTGCGCGGGAGCGGGCCGAAAGGTTGCGCGAGAGTGAGACTGCGCGGGAGCGGGCCGAGAGGTTGCGCGGGAGTGGGTCGAGAGGTTGCGCAAGAGCGGGCCGAGAGGTTGCACGAGAGTGAGACTGCGTGGGAGCGGGCCGAGAGGTTGCGCAGGAGCGGGCCGAGAGGTTGCGCGGGAGCGGGCCGAGAGGTTGCGCGGGAGCGGGCCGAGAGGTTACGCGAGAGTGAGACTGCGCGGGAGCGGGCCAAGAGGTTGCGCGGGAGCGGGTCAAGAGGTTGCGCAAGAGCGGGCCGAGAGGTTGCACGAGAGTGAGACTGCGCGGGAGCGGGCCGAGAGGTTGTGCGGGAGCGGGCCGAGAGGTTGCGCAGGAGCGGGCCGAGAGGTTGCGCAGGAGCGGGCCGAGAGGTTACGCGAGAGTGAGACTGCACGGGAGCGGGCCAAGAGGTTGCGCGGGAGCGGGTCAAGAGGTTGCGCAAGAGCGGGCCGAGAGGTTGCACGAGAGTGAGACTGCACGGGAGTGGACCGAGAGGTTGCGCGGGAGCGGGCCGAGAGGTTGCGTGAGAGCAGGCTGAGAGGTTGCGTGAGAGTGAGACTGCGCGGGAGCGGGCCGAGAGGTTGTGCAGGAGCGGGCCGAGAGGTTGCGCGGGAGCGGGCCGAGAGCTACCTGCGGGCTGCGTAACAACAACCAACGCAATGCCCCCGAAGAGAGCTCCTACGGTCGAGGAGATTGATGACATCAAAAAATCCCTCGACTTTCTAGGTGAGGAAATCTCTGCTGTCAGGATGCAGCAGAAGACCATCCTGGACCTGGTGGAAGAGGTCAAAGCTCTGCGGCTGCAGAACACGGAGAAGGCAAAGAGGATCGCCTTTCTCGAGAACCGAGTGGAGGATCTGGAGCAATACACCCGGATAAATAACATCATTGTGACCGGACTGCAGAATAAACCCCGGTCATATGCTGGAGCAGTGGCAAGAGGAGATGGAGAGGAGCAGAACGAGGAGGATGCTAACTCTGTGGAGCAACAGGTGTTAGCATTCCTGCACTCCAAGGGTATAGAGGTAAAAAGCACTAACATCGAAGCATGTCACCCTCTCCCACGGAGAAGCAACACCTACAAACCGGCTGTAATAATAAGATTTGCCAACAGAAAGCATAAAATGCAACTGTTAAAGCAAGGGAGGAAACTGAAAGGCTCAGATGTTTTTCTGAATGAGCACTTAAAAAAAATGCAGACATTGCAAGAAAGGCGAGACTCCTGAGGAAACAAGGGAAAATCCAAAACACTTGGACACAAAACTGCAAGATATTCATCAAGCTGAAGGGATCTCCAGAAGAAGCCAAGATCCTGCTCATCCAAGATATTGGGGAACTGGACAAATTCTGAGGGAGCCAATCAAAGCAATTTACAATCATGACACAAGGATTGGACACTGGACACAAGAACTGGACACTTTCCTTTATACTAAGCATAAAACACAAGATATGGAAAATAATATTGATCCGGAAAATAATCTTTTTAGCAACATCAATATCAGCTGCCGGTATTACACTGAAAATCAACAATGAAATAGAGAAGGAAATAAGATATCAATTATTCATTTCAATACTAGAAGTCTGTATGCCAATTTCCATAAAATGAAGGAATATATCAGTCAGTTCAATACTCCATTCAATATAATAGCCATATCAGAAACTTGGATCAATGATGAGATGGGAGTAGATTTTGAGCTGAACGGGTATGAACTTAATTATATCAACAGAAAAAACAAAAGAGGAGGGGGAGTGGCAATATATGTTAATAATAGTTTGGAATATAAAATTAATAATAAAATGACGGTAGCTGTTGATGATTGGATAGAGTGTATTACAGTAGAAATATGTTGTGAAAAAATGAAAAATATAACTGTGAGCTGTATATACAGATCTCCTGGATCAAGCATAGAAGTTATTATAGATTGGATGGAAAGTATGTTTATAAAATCAACACAGAAGGTCATGTACATCTGTGGTGATTTTAACATCGACCTCTTAAATTATAAGAAACATAAAATGACAGAAGAGTTCATTAACTCAGTGTTCAGTATGGGACTGTATCCAACTATTATTAGACCAAGCAGCATCACTTCTCACAGCACCACTTTAATAGATAATATATTTACTAATATCCTGGAAAATAATATAGAGAGTGGACTACTATTAACAGATGTCAGTGACCACCTACCTATTTTTAATGTATATTACTGTAATTATAGCAAGAAAAAGGATACTAAAAATTATAAATATATAAGAGTGAAAACTGAAGAAACCATGATTGCACTAAAAAATGACTTAATGATATAGGACTGGAATGTAGTTTATAAAGAAAAAGATGTTGCTAAAGCATATGAGGAATTTTTAATAATATTCAATGAACTATATAATAAAAATTGTCCTATAAAGAAATACAGTAATATACATAAATATACAAATAGTCCATGGGTCACCAAGGGGCTACAAAATGCCTGCAAAAAGAAAAATATATTATACAGACAATTCTTAAAGTATCGAACTATAGAGGCAGAGGAAAAATATAAAAAATATAAAAATAAATTAACTAATATTATGAGGATATGTAAGAAAGACTATTATAATAAATTAGTGGAGAAGAATAAAAAAATATTAAAGGAATATGGACTGTACTAAATGGTATTGTGAGAAATGGATCCAAAACTACAAATTACCCGGAGTATTATACTGAAAATGATAAGACCACAAATAATATGGAGGATGTGGTGAATGGTTTTAACCAATTCTTTGTAAATGTGGGGCCAGATTTAGCGGCAAAAATAAAGGAACCCAAGACAACACAATGTGAGGACATAGAAGATATGGGGGACAGAAATCCAAGTACAATTTTTCTAACTGCAACTGATGATGAAGAAATTATGCAAATTGTAAGAAAATGTAAAAACAAAACCTCTGCAGACTGGAATGATATAGACATGTTAACAGTAAAGACAGTTATTGAGGGAATTGTGAAACCACTCACCCACATCTGCAATTTATCTTTTCAATCAGGTACATTTCCAGACAAAATGAAAATTGCAAAAAAGTGATACCATTGTTTAAAACTGGAGATAGACACCATTTCACAAACTACAGGCCTGTTTCTTTACTCCCCCAATTCTCCAAAATACTCGAAAAACTTTTTTCAGATAGACTGGACAAATTCATTGAAAAACACAACCTCCTTACAGACAGTCAATATGGATTCAGAACGGACAGATCAACATCGATGGAACTAATAGAGGAAATCACAAACTGTATAGACAATAAAAAAATAGCAATTGGAGTATTTGTAGACCTAAAAAAAGCATTCGATACCATTGATCATAGTATATTATTAAGTAAACTAGAAAAGTATGGTGTTAGGGGAGTTGGGTGGAGCTGGCTGTCGAGCTATCTAAGAAACAGGCAACAGTTTGTGCAGATAGTTGACCATAAATCTGATTTCATGAACATTACATGCGGGGTACCACAGGGGTCAATATTAGGTCCGAAATTATTCATATTATATATCAATGACATATGTAGAATTTTGCAAGTACTGAAATTTGTTTTGTTTGCAGATGACACCAATATTTTTTGTTCCGGTGAGAATTTGCAGCAGACTTTAGAGACAATCACAACTGAAATAAATAAACTAAAACTATGGTTTGACAAAAATAAATTATCATTAAATCTAAGCAAAACAAAGATCATGTTGTTTGGGAGACACAAAATAGATTGTAATGTAGAATTGATAATAGACAATACTAAGATAGAAATGGTACAGGAAATTAAATTTCTTGGTGTGATTTTAGATCATAAAGTCTGCTTGAAACCTCATGTAGGATACATACGAGCAAAACTGGCAAAGTGCTCAGCAATTCTTTGGAAAACAAAACATATTCTTGATTGCAAATCTTTGCATCCTCTATATTACGTGTTATTTTTGCCATATCTGACTTACTGTGTCGAAGTCTGGGGAAACACCTACAAAACCACTCTGCAGCCAATATGTACAATACAGAAAAGAGCAATAAGGACAATAAACAAAACAGGATACAGAGATCACACAAACTCACTATTCATAAAATCACACATGTTGAAATTTATGGATCTGGTCAAATTCAGAACAGCACAAATAATGTACAAAGCGAGAAATAATCTATTGCCAAAAAATATACAAGGAATGTTTAGTGAGAGAGAGGGGGGATATAATCTAAGGGGAGACCTAAATTTTAAAAAAACAAAAGTTCGAACAAATATGAAAAACATGTGCGTATCGAGCTGTGGGGTGACTTTATGGAACAGACTGGAGACAGAAATAAAACAAAGTGCAAATATAAATCTCATCTCATCTCATCTCGTTATCTGTAGCTGCTTTATCCTGTGCAGGGTTGCAGGCAAGCTGGAGCCTATCCCAGCTGACTACGGGCGAAAGGCGGGGTACACCCTGGACAAGTCGCCAGGTCATCACAGGGCTGACACATAGACACAGACAACCATTCACACTCGCATTCACACCTGCGGTCAATTTAGAGTCACCAGTTAACCTAACCTGCATGTCTTTGGACTGTGGGGGAAACCGGAGCACCCGGAGGAAACCCACGCGGACACGAGGAGAACATGCAAACTCCACACAGAAAGGCCCTCGCCGGCCATGGGGCTCGAACCCGGACCTTCTTGCTGTGAGGCGACAGCGCTAACCACTACACCACCGTGCCGCCCTCAAATATAAATCTGTTTAAAAAAAGGTACAAAAAAATATTTTTAAATAAGTATATAGAAGAGGAAGTATGTTAACGGAGGATGATGAGGGATAACTCTATAAATAGAATAGGGTTGATTGTTATATTAGAACTAACTTAGTATATGGTATATATGGTATATATTTATTTATGGGGATAGTTTATATATTCATATTTACAGGGATAGGTATGTAGTAGATATTTATTTTTGTAATTATATATTTATATAAATATTTATGAAGTGTATATATGGTATATAGTATATATATATTTTTGTAATTATATATTAATATAGATATTTATGATGTGTATATATGGTATGTAGTATATATTTATTTTTGTAATTAAATATTTATATAGATATTTATGAAGTGTATATATATGGTATGTAGTATATATTTATTTTTGTAATTATATAGATATTCATGAAGTGTATATATGGTATATATTTTATAGGTGTATTAATGTAGTTTGGATCTCGGGGTAGTTAAAAAGGGGTGGGAAATTAAAAAAGTATTGTACTTCTTCCCACTCCGTTTTTGAACAATGTGTGGTGTTTTGTAATGTCTTAGCTCTTTATGTTATTTTATTTATTTTTTTTAATTTCTCGTTTTCTTTCTTTTGTATGTACAAATAGTTACATACATTTTTTATATATGTTCGAAAATAAAAATAAATTTATTCAATTAATTAATTCATTCAAGATAAAAAGGAAACACAACATGAGGAGAGATAAGGAAAAAAAGAACACCCCCCCCCCCCCCACTATGCTCCTGTCAGGAGTACAGAGTACAGTGTGGGAACATTTTAAAAACCTTTGCACATAAGCACACAATAACACAAGTACACTTTAAACACGGGACTTGAGGGGGGGAATCAGGGGTGGGGGTGAGGGGTGAGGTAATCCAGCACAAGCAAGCAGCCGTCCGCTTCTGCAGCCATGAAGGCGCTGGTCACGCACCCGCTTGTCACACTGGGGGTAAAAATGGCAACCGCGGAAAGTTAGAGAAGGAATGTGAGGAATGCGAGAGTGTCTCCCGGCAGTGACCTTCAGGGGGAAATGTTTCCTCAGCAACGGCCTGGACCAAGGCCGGTGCTGTCTCAGGGAGACGAATGTCGATAAGATATAAATTGCTTGGTCTTTCCAGATGCAGTCTTTGCACGTCCACACCGCTCGTCCATATCTGTCCATTCTGTCCATTCTATTCAAATTGATCTCCGAAAAACGTATTCCTTGCAAAGCTGAAAGCTGCTCCGAGATAGCGACCATTTTGTGGTTAAAGTTCTGAATGTCCACAGTCCGAGTGCCAACAGCTTTGCCCACCACTCCAATCATATCGGGCAGCTTTGTGGGGCTTTGAACAGCTGTCACCGTTGTCTGATTTCCTCGATATACCAGGGCAATGCCTAATCCAATCAGCAAAAGTCCTGTAATCATGGTTCTGAATAGGTAGATATCTTCAATATCCTCCACAGAAAGAATCGCCAGGCACACGACCCGCCACCACTCCCACACGTCCATCGTGTAACCAGCCGCAAACATTCCAGCAGGACAGACGGGTTCCCCTGAACCCAGACTTCTCACCGAGAAAACTGTGTCAATTTCGTTAGGAGACCAGTTTATCAATTCCATGCTTTTTTAGTTTAGAAAGTAATGCAGGGAGAGTCTCTTCAAAAAGTACAGCAGACAAGACAAGACACAGAAGCACAAGCAGGGAAAAATGAGGAGGGAGAGGGAGAGCAGAAAATGCGACCGCCTTCCGTGGAAGCACGGAGAGAAAAAAATTATAAGCATAGCATATAATGTTGTCAAGATATAATATGCAGCACTTGTCCCTCAGAGAGCTCAACATCTCCTCCATGCAGCTCTGGAAGGCCACAGGTGCACTGAAGAGACCAACCAAATGGGATTCTCACCCACTCATAGAGACCCCAGGTTGTGATGAAGGCAGTGAGATGATGTGAGCCTTCAGCCACAAAGCCCTGGTGGTAAGCTTTGCCTTGGTCAGTGATGCTAAACCAGGAGTGTGTGCCCCCCCCCCCCCCACCCCCACAAGGTATCAATAGGTCCTGTAGTCAAGGCAGTGGGTTTATGTCTGGTACCATTTTCCAATTCAGTAGACAATAGTCTATGAACAGGTATAGTGTGCCGTCTTTCTTTCAGACACACATGATGGGAGCGGCATAAGAGGACTTGTACTTGACTATCCATCCCTTCACAATATGTCTTGGATGCACACTTTGATCTCCTTTAGAAGTGGCTTTGGTGTGGAGGTGTACACTCTCTGCACCGGGATGTCATCTTTTAGATTGATCACCATTTACAGGCTGGGGTTACATCCAATGTCATTTCCATCTCTTGCAAAAGCCTTTGACTCCTCATACAAAATCCTCCTGACAACCTTTTGCTGAAAAGGTTCACCGGTCGATGCCAAAGAGGTGGAGTCGGTTCAGCAGTAACCTCATCGACTGTCACAGTAGGTGTGGGTTTGTCTGGGGGTTCAGCATCCACAATCCTCTCAATGGGCTGTAAGGTGCCTAGGAATGTCTTTCTTGGCAAGGCAACGTCATGCTTGGTTTTGTTACCAACAGCAATCATAATGTAGGGCTTGGCAGGATTCTGTATCTTGACCAACCCCATCATTATATCCAGCTGTTTTAATGACTGACTGCTCTCATCTGCCTTAAACAACACTAGATGGTCACAAGGGTTCATGGTTGGTAGAACCCGGCACCTTACCCAGGTGACTTGCCTAGCAGGGATGACCACATCCTTTTCTCCTGCTTTTAAGTGACCTTGTGACATGCTTGGCTCTGCTGTCTGAATGAAGCTCACAATCGCTTCAGCTTTCTCAGGAGAAACACAGATGGCATTACAGAGCAATGTAACTAGTGTAGGTATTAACTGTTCTGGCTGCCCTTCAATGATTTACTCCAGAACATTGAAACCAACCAGTGGGGAAACTACTGATTAAGACTGAAGTGCTGATGGAGAGATTGGGGTCCTCACTTCCAGGGAAGTTGATCATTATTGGTATCCAGCCATCAAATGGAATGGGTTCCCCATTGACTGCACACACTTTCAACTTATTTATTTCCTCAATGATTTCTGACAGTGGTCACATGACAAAGTCAGGAAGATATCGCTCTTTCCAGTCATGGCTTATGATGCTGACTTGTGCACCTGTGTCCAGCAATGCAGTCACTACCAAGCCACTCAAGTTACATTGTATCAGTGCCTTCTTTCCTATCAACTTGGCAACCACTCTGCGTTTAGTGCACAATGCTTCAGCATTGGACAGAGCAGATGGCTCACCTTGTTTATAGCAAGCTATTTCTGAGGTGACTGACAAGGTAGGATCTGGATTTCTGCAGTCACGGCTGGCTTGAGCTCTTACTTTTGCTGGGTGCTGACTTTGGGGATTTTTTTCTGACCAGATCACTGGGCACCCCACTGCAGTGACCGGTTCCCATTTCCCTGGTTCTTTTGTCTCTTTAAGCAGCCAACAGCTCTGTAACCCTCTTCCCCACAAGAGAAACAATGACAACAGTCTGGATGGTTTTGTTCAACACATGTGGGACAACCATAGGATTTGTCTTTTCTGACTCTCACTTTGTTCTGAGAATACGGGCTTACCAGGTCTGATGGTTATGGCTGACTCTGCTGTCTCATTGCCTCAACCAGGCTTGTGAGCTCATCCACTTTGGCTGCAAGCTCTTTAATTGGGCCTGTCTTAGTTTTGAAAACTGAGCCCTCTTGCTTACTATACTCTTGGACTGTGTTAAGCTCAAGCTGGGCACTATGTGCGCTTGCTGTAATCTGCCTATGAGAAGAACGTATCCTCTTTTGTCTCTCACTTTCCTCACTTGTAATTCTAATTACATGACGTAATATTGTTTCCTCACTCACTTCGTGGTTTGACAATAGAGGCTTTAACTCTCACCAGGTATCTCTGTGTTTGTATCCTAGCCCCTAGCCCCTAGATGTCTTGTGTATAGAAAGACATCTTGAACAGTAGCTGGACTATACTTTATGCTTGCATCTGACAGTTTGAATGTGAATAGTACTCGCTGCTTCAACCCTATCACATGATAGAGGAACTGCTGTGGTGTCTCATTCTCATCCTGTCTGCCACACATTAACTCTTGGAATAACTCTGTACTGTTTTTCTCTCTCAGGTGGACCTGGAGGAACCCCTTAAGTTCTGTCACAGTGAGGTCATCTTTATTGATTAGCATATCTTTGAAAGTCCCAGGCTTTATTATTCTAAGCGCACCAAGAACTATCTCTGTGTCATGAAAGCCTTCTCTGATCCCTTCATCTACCTGCTTACAAATATTGTTGTAGCTTATGTCTGATGAATGATCATGAACCTGACCCCTTGCACTTTAAACTCCCTTCTCTGGAGATAGGAAAGATCTCTCAAAGAAATTATACCCTCACGGGTAGGCTGGACTGTAGACTGACATGGTGGATTGTGTTGGGAAGAGTCACTATGGGGCTTGCTAGCTTGGAATGGTAACCTTGGAGAGTGTTGTAGTGACTTCAGTAGGTACCATAATGCTTTGCCTAAGCTTTCTACCAAGCTCCTCACAGCTAGTTAGCATCTCCTATAACTCAGTGTCTGTGATATTTGATACAGCTGGGCTAGCTGTGGAAGCATCATTGCACTTGCTGTGGAAAACAACACAGACTGGACCAATATGGCTAGCTGCACACACAGCTTGAGACTGCCTGGCTGTGTCATCTGTAGTGGTCACAGGAATGGTCTGAGGTGGACTGATGGCAATGTCACCTGTGCTGTGAGCAGTATGCACTGTTTGTGTGGTTGTCTGTGTAGTGTGTAAGTCTGCATCACCTCTAACATCAGGTAAGAGCAGTACATCTCGATTCTTAATAACAGCATGAATACCATCCTTTAATATTAACAACTCCACCATCCCACTGTTCTCTGACTCAAGCAAGTGCTTACTGTACATGAAAGAACTGATGTAGTTGAAGCAGCCTTCCTGATCTTCCTCCACGAGCTCAGGCCGGTCCTGGCCTGCAACTGGGCCCACACTTTTGGTGATCTGGAAGAGCTCTCCCGCTGACAAGGTGAACAGGCTTTTCCTAATGTCCCACACTAGGCTCTTCCTCTCACTCTCAGCCATGACTGTAGCTCCTCCCTGTCCCTCATGATAGATCACTCAGCTCAACGATGGCTCAGTCTTTGCTCCAGCTAACTGCTCTCTCTGCCAGCATCAGCTCCATTCTTGGTCCCAGATGTCATCAATGGATCAGCTCCAAAGCAGAAGGTGGCACCAATCCCGGACAAGCCCCCAGATTTGTTATGGGTCCCAGGGATAGGAGACTGTGGCAACAAATATATGACCTGTATAAAGCAGGTAAAACAGAGGAATGAGGACAGTTCATCTTGTTTCCTTTCCAGATTGCCTCTGAGGAAACAGTGGCAGTTACACTCTCTTACCATTCCCCGGAGCAACTAGTGAGAACACAAATTCCCCCCCCCCCCCCCATTTCCAACATAAATGTAGCAACTCAAGACAATATGCGACTTTTAATTGAAAACATAAATGTATACATTAACAAAATAATTACAATACTTATTAAAGGAATCTAATCACCTAAATGTGATCACCCTATTTTAGGTGTACCACATTTGGATTTAAAATTGCTTTAGGCCATTTCTTCCTATAAGTGGTCACTTAGCGCCAATGGGCCACCTGCTAAAATATGCAGAAAAAAACACCCTTTTCTATCATTTGGTAAAAAGGTTTATGTATCAGGTAGTCACATGGGCCCTCCTTTTGGTGTAGAAGCAAAAACAGAAACTGCAGTTTAAATAAAGCACAAGAGGAGAAATGAACTCAAAACGTTGGAAAGAAAATAATGTCAATGAATTGAGTTTAGACTATTTGTTTTCCTTCTGCTTGTTGATATGACTGAAATGAAAATAGTTAATTGCTAATTAGCTAGTTAGTATGTAGAGTAAAAGTGGTAGGCTAACAAACACTAAATTGCTAGCTAATTACTACCAGCAGTGACAACAGGGTGCCTCCTTTTGGTGTAGAAGCAAAAATAGAAACTAAAGCCTGTTGACTTTACACATAGATAAATAATGCTCAAGTGTTTAAAACTCAAACACAACTCATGAAGAAATTATTTTCCTGAGTTCTCAAATCTTTCAGCATGCTAAGTAGCCTAACAGGTCAGTCAAGGTAGGTCTAGGTATGTCAAACAGTCATTTTCAGGTGCTATGAGGAAATTGTAATGAGGCAGACTGAGGCAGCTGGTAAGGATGTGTATACAAGAGGTTTATAACCAGGTCAAACAATTCCAGGTCAAACACAGGTAATCTCAAATAAACAAGAGTCTAACAGGCAAATCCAGAAATCTAAAAGCAAGTTGGCATTCAAGGCAAATAAACAATAATCACAGGCTGCAGACAGTTCAGAATACACATGACTGTAGGAAACCGGTAAGACTTCATACTGAGTTCGAGCTCCATGTGCACATCTAAATACTCATATTGCCTTATTGCATAGTATGCAAAAAGTAGAATGTCATAATCCATGTAGCAGTTCCCTGAGTGGGGTGGACACTGAAGCACAGAGACAGGTGGGTACTGGTACAGATTCCATGTTTATTGTACTTTTGCTTTTCAGCTTTCCAAAAAGGGGTTATGCACCTGCGCACGCACACATAAACACACACATACACTCCGGTCAGGAGACCCCCTCCTCATGGCTCTCTCTCTCCTTATTAGCCCACACCAATCACTGCAAAATACACAATATTAATTCGACACAGGTGCATCCGTTTTGGCACTCACCTTCCCCGGCCTCGCCCTCCATTCACAAACCGGTGCTCAACCACACCCCTGCTGCCACATACCCTCACCGCCTGACTCAGGCCATGGAGTTATCCAGCCTGCAGCTGACACCCTCCCGATGGGAAAGGTAGTCTGCCACCACCATCTGCACCCCCGGCCTGTAGACCACCTCAAACTTAAATGGCTGCAGAGCTCGATACCAACAGGTGATCCACACGTTGGCCTCCTTCATGAGGTGGAGCCACTGAAGCGGGGCGTGATCCAAACAGAGGGTGAAGGCACGTCTCAGCAGGTAGTACTGGAAGGTGAGGACCATCCAACTGATGGTCAGGCACTTTTTTTGATGGTGTTCTACTTAGTCATTTGCATTGAGAGCTTGTGTCTCACATCCAGCACCAGGCTCTCTTCCCCCTCCACCACCTGGGACAAAACAGGCCCTGTCCAACATGTCAGTCTGCAAAACAATGGGGAAGGAGAAGTCAGGGGAGTGTAAAAGTGGCCCACCACACAGTGCAGCTTGTACCTGGGTGAAGGCCTGTTGACATGGCTCTGTCTAGTGGACTGGATCTGGTGTTCCCTTTATAGTGAGATCAGTCCGTGGGCTGGTGATGTCTGAATAAGTAGGAACAAACCTACAATAATAGCCAGCCAGCCCCAGGAACTGTCTTACCCCCTTTTTGGTCTTGGGCTTCAGAAAGGTCACAACAGCTGCGCTCTTGTCAATTTGGGGACGCACCTGGCCATGACCCAAGTGGAAGCCCAGATACTGTATTTCCACCTGCCCAATTGCACACTTCTTCAGGTTAGCCATGAGCCCCGCATGCTTCAATGACTCTAGGACAGCCCTGAGGTGTTTCATGTGCCGTGGCCAATCATTGCTACATATGATAATGTAATCTAGGTAGGCCACAACATAGGCAGCATGCAGGAGGAGGATTTTGTCCATGAGCTGCTAGAATGTTGTGGGAGCCCCAAATAACCTGAAGAGAAGGGTGATAAACTAGTGTAAACTGAACAGGGTGGGAAAAGTCATTTTATCTCAGGATAGGGGCATCAAGGGGCTCTGCCAATATCCCTTTGTCAAATCCAGTGTCGAATAGAAATGAGCCATGCCTAACTGATTGAGCAGATCATCAATGCAAGGCATTGGATATGCATCAAATTTAGACACTGCATTGACCTTCCAGTAGTCCACGCAGAACCAGAGGGTCCCGTCAGTCTTGGACACCAAAATTATGGGGCTGGTCCAGTCACTGTGCGACTCCTCAGTTATTCCCATGCCATGCATGGCCATGAGTTTGTCCTGAAGTACAGTTTTCTTGTATTTGGGTAAGCAGTAGGGATGGCTACACAACGCCACCCCTGGGGGCATCTTGATATGTTGTTCTATGAGATGAGTGTGACTGGGAAAAGGTGAGAACATGTTGGAATACTCTGTTTGCCACCTGGCAACCTCTGTGACTTGGGCCAGTGAGAGGTGGTCTCCACAGGGGACTGGGGTGGATCAAGCAGTGGATTTTCTTTTTACCTCTGGTCCCAGCTCCACCCTCTCCAGAACTACCATTGCCAATGCCACAGGGACCCACTCTTTTCATTGTTTGAGAAGATTAAGTTGGTATATTTGCCGCACCCTGCCTCTATCACTCTATCTTCACTTCATAGTCGACCTCCTCAACTTACCATGTGACCTCAAAGGGCCCTTGCCACTTGGTGAGTAACTTGAAGTTCAGTGGAAGTAATAATATGAGAACTTTATCTCCTGGTGTTGTTAGGGTTTTGCTGGGATTCGAACCTGGTTCGTTGGTGTGATAATCCAGCAAACCCCCACTAGGCCACCAGGGGGATGACTCAAATGCAGAGGCGTGAGGCGGAAGTAGAAAAAGTATCAAAAGGTTTATTTATACTATATACACTATATACAGGGCAAAACAAAAAAACAAAAACAAAGAGTATAATCTAATACTGGGAAGACAAAGGGAAAAATAAAATATCAAAAGTTCAAAGTCCAAAAAGGAAAAGGCAAAAATGCAAAAGCTCAGAAGATCACAAAAATAAAAATATCCAAAGGTACAAAACAAAAGCCAAAAAACCAGAAAAGCAAAGTGCAAAACAAAGAACACGGTACAGAGGAAACTGGAGATAAACATAACAGCATAAAGACTCCGTGACAAGAGGACTGAACTCAGGGGTATAAATACACAAACTAATAAAGGACACAGGTGAAGATAATTAGGACTAAACAGGCAATTAACAAAAACACAAAACACAGGAACAGTGGCGGCCTCTAGAGGCCAAAATAAACATGACATGAAAAGGAAATAACAGCGGCCTCTAGAGGCCAAAACAGTCCAAGTCCTAACAGGACCCCCCCCCCCCCCCCCCCCCCCCCCAGGAGCGTCTCCTGACGTTCCCAGGGCGATCCGGATGGGCCGAATGGAAGTCCCGACACAGTTCTTTATCTAGGACATCCCGAGCAGGAACCCAGCAGCACTCCTCAGGACCATAGCCCTCCCAGTCCACCAGATATTGCAAGCCGCCGCGGACCCGGCGGGAGTCAAGCAGGCGATGCACAGTGAACACAGTCTGCCCCTGGAAGATGCGGGGGGGTGGGGGGTTCCTAGGGGCAGGGGCATACGTAGACGTCAGTACGGGCCGCAACAGGGAAACATGGAAAGTGGGGTTGATCCTCAGAGTCCGGGGCAACTGGAGCCGGTAGGAGACAGGGTTCACCCTGCGCACCACCTTGAAGGGGCCAATGTAGTGAGGAGCAAGCTTGCGGTTCTCCACCCGCAGCGGAAGGTCCTTAGTGGACAGCCAAACCCGCTGCCCAGGGCGGAAAGTGTGTGCAGGTCTTCTATGGCGGTTGGCCTGAGTCTGGTTGGTTCTGGAGGTCTGTATGAGGGTCTTCCTGACCTTGCTCCAGGTCTTGCAACACCGTCTCACATATTGGTTGACCGAGGGCACCCCCGCGTCCTCCTCCTGGTCCGGGAACAGAGGTGGCTGGAACCCGAATTGGCACTGGAATGGCGACAGCTTGGTGGCCGATGACTGCAGGGTGTTGTGGGCGTACTCTGCCCATGGCAGCCAGGTGCTCTACGATGTCGGGTTATCCATAGCCAGGCCTCGCAGGGTGGTTTCCAGGTCCTGGTTGAGCCTCTCCGTCTGACCATTGGACTGTGGGTGAAACCCAGAGGAGAGGCTGGCAGTGGCTCCGATGACCTTGCAGAACCCGTGCCACACTCGGGAGGAGAACTGGGGCCCTCGGTCTGAGACGATGTCCTGTGGAAGACCAAAGACTCAGAAGACATGATTAAACAAAAGTTTCGCTGTTTCAAGAGCAGAGGGGAGTTTGCACAGTGGTATGAAGCGGCAGGCCTTGGAGAATCTGTCAACAATGACCAAAATGACCGTGTTACCTTGTGACTCAGGGAGACCCGTGATGAAGTCGACTGCCACGTGGGACCAGGGACGCCGGGGAATGGTCAGAGGATGCAGGAGACCCTGGGGATGCTGTCGTGGGTTCTTGGTTCTGGTGCAAACCTCACAGGACAGGACAAATGACCTTACTTCCTGCTCCATGTTAGGCCACCAGAAGCGTCTTTTCAGGAAGTCCAGGGTCCTCCGAGCTCCCAGGTGGGCGGTGAGAGGGGAAGAGTGACCCCACTGGAGAACCTTGGCCCGGGCTTGATGTGGGACGTACAAGAGGCCCGGTGGCCCCGTCCCAGGACCGGGGTCCTGGCGTTGGGCTCGTCGGACAGCCTCCTCAATACCCCAGCGGACAGGGGCCACAATCCAGGACACAGGGATAATAGGCCTGACTTCATTCTCCCTGTTAGTGGCAGAGAACAGCCTGGACAGTGCGTCAGGTTTGGTGTTCTTGGAGCCGGGGCGGTACGAGAGGGTGAAGTCAAACCGACTGAAAAACAGGGCCCACCTAGCCTGTCGAGGGTTAAGTCTCTTGGCTTGCTGGAGGTACTCCAGGTTCTTGTGGTCAGTCCAAACCAGGAATGGATGTTGCGCTCCCTCCAGCCAGTGCCTCCACTCCTCAAGGGCCAGTTTGACCGCTAGCAGTTCTCGATCCCCCACATCATACCAGGACTCCACAGGACTCAGGCGGTGGGAGAAGTAAGCGCAGGGGTGCAGCTTTCCTTCCGAACGTTGAGAGAGCACCGCGCCGACACCACTGTCCGAGGCGTCCACCTCCACGATGAATGGTTGGGAGGTGTCCGGGAGGACCAGAATGGGTGCCGTGCAGAAGCGGTCCTTGAGGTCTCTGAACGCCTTTTCCGCCTGAGGAGACCAGACATAAGATCCACCTGTCCCTTTGGTGAGGTCTGACATGGGTGCTGCCACAGAGCTGAAGTTCCTGATGAACTTGCGGTAGAAGTTAGCGAATCCTAAGAACCGCTGAACCTCCTTAACGGACTTGGGAGTAGGCCAATCCCGGACGGTCAGGGTCTTGGCAGGGTCCATTTGGAGTTGGCCTGTCCGTACAATAAATCCCAGAAAGGAGACCTCGGGAACATGAAATTCGCATTTCTGGGCCTTGGCGAACAGATTGTTCTGTAGCAGCTTCTGGAGAACCTGGCGGACATGGTGGCGGTGCTCCTGCATGGTCTTGGAGAAGATAAGGATGTCGTCGAGGTAGACAAAAACGTACAGGTTAATCATGTCCCTTAAGACGTCGTTGATTAGGGCCTGAAAAACAGCTGGTGCATTGGTGAGTCCGAAGGGCATCACCTGGTATTCGTAGTGCCCAGACGGGGTGTTAAAGGCAGTCTTCCACTAGTCTCCCTGTCGGATACGGATGAGGTGGTATGCGTTCCGTAGGTCCAACTTGGTGAAGACGGTGGCGCCTTGGAGCAGGTCGAAAGCAGTGGACATCAGCGGAAGGGGATATCGGTTGCGCACAGTGATCTTGTTCAGGCCCCTGTAGTCAATACATGGTCGGAGCCCCCCATCCTTCTTGCCGACAAAGAAGAAGCTGGCACCAGCAGGTGAGGTGGAGGGTCGAATGAACCCAGAGACCAGGGCGTCTTTGAGGTATTCCTCCATGGCCTTGCATTCTGGCTGAGAGAGGGAAAACAGTCTGCCACGAGGAGGGGTAGTCCCAGGGAGCAAGTCGATGGCACAGTCGTAGGCCCGGTGCGGAGGAAGAACGGCGGCCCTGCTCTTGCTGAATACCTCCTTGAGATCCCAGTACTCTGTGGGAACTTGAGATAACTCGGTGAGATCAGGGGGCTCGGCAGGAGACACAGGAGAGCTAGAGAGAAGACAAGAGGCATGGCATGCAGGGCCCCATTCCACAACCTGGCTTGTTACCCAGTCTATGCGAGGGTTGTGGCGAGTAAGCCAAGGAAGGCCTAGAATAACTGGGAACTCAGGTGAAGGAATCAGGTGCAGGGATATTTCTTCCTTGTGACCTTGAGACTGGAGGAAGACTGGAGAAGTAACTTGGGTGACTCTTCCATCACCTAACGCTTGGCCATCGAGGGCAGACACAGACAGTGGGACTTCAAGAGGTGCAGTCGGAACATTGATAGTTTGGGCGAAGTGAATATCCATAAAGTTCCCAGCCGCCCCTGAGTCTAACAAAGCTTGACAAGAGTGGACAGACTCACCCCAGGAGATGGAGACCGGGATGTAGATTCCTTGGCCAGGGAGTCCGGGAGAGAGGGTAGGCCCCGTCACAACCCTCCCTCGGCTGGACGGGGCGGTCCTTTTCCCAAGAGTTCGGGACATGATGCTCGGAAGTGACCAGGCTTGCCACAGTAGATGCAGCACTTGTCCCTCCTTCTGCGCTCCCTCTCAGATGCAGAGAGGCGAGTACGACCCACTTGCATGGGTTCTGGACAGTCACTGAAGGAGGTAGACGGTCTCCAGGTAGAGGTAGGGAGGCTGGGGGGGCTCAAGGCTTGGTGGCGTTCTCTCATCCTGTTGTCCAGACGAATAGCATGTGAGATGAGGTTTTCAAGGTCACTTGGGCATCCAATAGAGGCCAGACCATCCTTGATGGGGTCAGACAGACCATGGTGGAAGGCTGACACCAGGGCAGTCTCGTTCCATCCACTTACTGCTGCGAGCGTTCGGAACGAGATGGCGTAATCTGCGACGCTTCCTCCTTGCCGGATGGACATGAGCTTTCGGGCTGCGTCGGTACTGATGTCCGCCTGATCGAAGACCCGAAGCATCTCTTCAGAGAACAGCTGGAAATCAAGGCACTCAGGTCCCTGTCTTTGCCAGATAGCAGTAGCCCAGGCTCGCGCCTTACCAGCTAATAAGGTGATCACAAAGGCAATCTTGCGGCGATCCGTAGTGTAGGTGGTAGGCTGAAGCTCAAAGGTGAGTTGACACTGGGTAAGGAACTCTCGGCACTCACTGTGCTTGCCGTCGTACCTCTGTGGTGCAGGAAGGCTGGGTTCACAAGGTGAAGAAGGCAGCATGGCAGGAGGCACAGGAGCGGGAGCTGGATCAGGAGATGCAGGCAGAGATGTCAGCTGTGCCAGGGTTTTCCCGATTTGCTGAAGCAGTTCCTCGTGGCGAGCAAGGGCCTCACGTTGGCTGGTGAGCGTACGTCCATGAGCGTCCATGGTTGCTCCGAAGCGTGTCAAAGCTGCCGTAATTCCCTGAAGGTTGGCCGGGTAGACAGTTGAAGCAGCCTCTGCTGAGTCGGTCATGACAGAGTCTTTCTGTTAGGGTTTTGCTGGGATTCGAACCTGGTTCGTTGGTGTGATAATCCAGCAAACCCCCACTAGGCCACCAGGGGGATGACTCAAATGCAGAGGCGTGAGGCGGAAGTAGAAAAAGTATCAAAAGGTTTATTTATACTATATACACTATATACAGGGCAAAACAAAAAAACAAAAACAAAAAGAGTATAATCTAATACTGGGAAGACAAAGGGAAAAATAAAATATCAAAAGTTCAAAGTCCAAAAAGGAAAAGGCAAAAATGCAAAAGCTCAGAAGATCACAAAAATAAAAATATCCAAAGGTACAAAACAAAAGCCAAAAAACCAGAAAAGCAAAGTGCAAAACAAAGAACACGGTACAGAGGAAACTGGAGATAAACATAACAGCATAAAGACTCCGTGACAAGAGGACTGAACTCAGGGGTATAAATACACAAACTAATAAAGGACACAGGTGAAGATAATTAGGACTAAACAGGCAATTAACAAAAACACAAAACACAGGAACAGTGGCGGCCTCTAGAGGCCAAAATAAACATGACACGAAAAGGAAATAACAGCGGCCTCTAGAGGCCAAAACAGTCCAAGTCCTAACAGGTGTAAATTCTCTAAGGTGCACGCCCCTGTTGTACAGCAAGGACTGATGCTTTTGTGCCTGCCACAAATTCTTCTGGGTTAAGTGACTGAGTGTGTAGAGCTTTGCATGCAGGTCAAGAATGTACTGAATATCACGTTTACTTTTAGAATGCTCCTCCTCCCAGTTTTCTTGGATGACATCTAAGATGCCTTGAGGCTTGTGCCCATATAGTAGCTCAAATGGTGAGAACCCCATGGAGGCTTGTGGGACCTCTCATACTGCAAATAATGGGCTTGAGCCATTTATCCTAGTTATGAGTGTCTTTGCGCACAAACTTATGAATTAAGATTTTAAGTGGTCAGTTCAATCACTTGACCAAGCTGTCTGTCTGTGGGTGATAAATGCTGGTGCAGATTGATTTAACCCCAAGTAATTCATAGAGTTCACAAAGTGTGCGTGACATAAATGTAGTGCCACAGAGAGTCATCTTGTGTTTGATCCAAAGGGAAATCTGTGAGAGAATCCCCAAGAGAGCAGGGAGGGCCGGGGTGCTCCCAGCTCTCTGTGTCACTAGGATGTGGGGCTGAGGTAGATGGCTCTGGGACGGCCTCCCCAGCCAATGTCACCCCAGAATCCCCCCACAACGCTGTACTACAGGACCCACCCACCACCACTCACTCTATTAAACTCCTAAACCTCGGCCAATCTATCCCCAGAATCAGTGGGTGGGTGAGGCACGGGTTAACTGCCTCAACACTGTAATTTATTCCCTGAAATTGGATTTTTACCAGCACCTGTAGGTATTTGTGAATACCCCCATGCACACACTGAACCTTCACCAAACGTGCTGTACCCAATGCCTCCCCTTGAACCAGGCTTTGGTGGATCGATGTTTGATTACAGCCGGAATCCACCAAAGCTTGATGTGTATCCCTTTGGATATTCAATGGTATATGGTACTTTCCTGCTTGATCGGGGGCTGTCTCTGGTGTGTCAGGGGTCCGAACCACTGCCCCCACCTCCATTGTCTGGCACTTGTCCTGGAAGTGCCCAGGCTCCCTGCAACACCAGCACACCCACCCAGACCTCACCACTGCATTGCTGGTATGCGGGTCGCTTACCTGTGGGGAAACCACAGAAACATAAGGGGAGGAGGGGGTAGGGAACCCACAGGCTCAGGGCACTGGCAGTGGGGGAGTCAGCCCCCTGCTTCCGTGGTACAAGGAGGGGACAGGAGGAAGGGGTGGGACAAGAGAGAGGAAGAGAGAGAGAAACAGAAGAGGTGCAATGGCTGCCTGTTAAAGGAACCACTGCCAGATGGTCCTCCACCAGCTCAATCACACAATCCAGTGATGCCAACTCCACTGTCCTTCTCAGCAGCTGAGCGATGAATTATTCCAGTGTGACTGCATCAATGACCCCCTTAACATCACGATCTTCTGCCCCCAGCCACTGCAGACAAGTGTCCCTGAGCTGCTGGTCATATGCAAATGGCCAGCCAACTTCCTCCAGGGTCAGCGTGCAGAAGTGCTGATGGTGTTGCTCAGGGACACAGCTGACTCACTACAGGATAGTGCGCTTGAGGTCCATATTGTCCAGTCTGTTGTCAACTGGCAATTGCTGGGCCGCAAGCTGTGCCTCCCTGATGAGGAGCGGCAGTAGGCGAGCCGCTCGCTGCTAATTCAGCCACCCCCATGCCTCCACGTCTCACTCAAAGAGCGCTAAGAAGGCTTTGGGGCTGTCATATGCCTCCCTATTCGTCAGAGTGACATGGCTCACTGATTGCATCACAAGGGCATCTGCAAGCATGATGAGATGCAGGAGCACCTGGTGGTCCTCCTGCTGGGCCTGCAGCAGGTCCTCGAAGTGCCACTCCTGCTCACTGTGCATAGCAACCAACGCCTGATGCTGGTTCTGCTGGGTAGTGACGATGGTATGGACGAGCTCCTTGAACAACGAGAACTCCATGGACAGTGGTTTGCTTCAGCATCCAGGTTTTGGCACCAGTGTACCAGTTCCCTAAGTGGGGTGGACATTGAAGCACAGAGACAGGTGGGTAGTAGTACCAATTTCTACATTTATTGTACTTTGCTTTTCAGCTTTCCAAAAAGGTGTCATGCACCTCCAAGTCAGAGGCCATGGTTCTCGACCGGAAAAGGGTGGCTTGCCCTCTCCAGGTTGGTGGAGAAGTCCTGCCTCAAGTGGAGGAATTTAAGTATCTTGGGATCTTGTTCACGAGTGAGGGAAGAATAGAGCGTGAGATCGACAGGCAGATCGGTGCGGCCTCCGCAGTGATGCGGTCACTTTACCAGTCCATCGTGGTGAAGAAGGAGCTGAGCCAAAAGGCAAAGCTCTCGATTTACCGGTCGATCTACGTTCCGACTCTCACCTATGGTCATGAGCTTTGAGTAATGACCGAAAGAACAAGATCGCGGATACAAGTGGCCGAAATGAGTTTCCTTTGCAGGGTGGCTGGGTGCTCCCTTAGAGATAGGGTGAGAAGCACAGTCACTCGGGAGGAGCTCGGAGTAGAGCCACTGCTCCTCCACATCGAGAGTAATCAGCTGAGGTGGCTCGGGCATCTCTTTCGGATGCCTCCTGGACGCCTCCCTGGGGAGGTGTTCCAGGCATGTCCCCCGGGGAGGAGGCCCCAGGGAAGACCCAGGACACGCTGGAGGGACTATGTCTCTCGGCTGGCCTGGGAATGCCTCAGTGTTCTTCCTGAGGAGCTGGCTGAGGTGTCTGGGGAAAGGGAAGTTTGGGCTTCCATGCTCAGACTGCTGCCTCAGCGACCCGGCCCCGGATAAGCAGAAGAAGATGAGAGAAGATTATGATGAAAAAAAACCTAGCAGTTTGACAACTTTATCACAGCCTAACATCAAGTACGTGAAACACCACAATATATAACAAGGCAACGAATGTAATATTATTTACGAGTTCAACAGAAAGAAGCCCAGTTTGGCATCTGTCTTGCAGCTTTTTATCTCTCTTCACTCTTGCAAACAGACAAAAGTCAGTCCAAGATTTTCTCTTGTCCAGTCTCTTGCTTGGTCACTCTTCTTTTTGCCATGATGTCCATACTGAAAATACTAACTTAGCTTCTTTTAAAGTTAGTGGCTAGTTGAATACTCCATAGTGGTTAATATGTTACTTGATGCCATAAAGCATTATGCAGTTCTCATGGGGGGATAGTTCTCATGAGACTCTCATGAGAACTAACTCCTCATGATGAGAGCTTTCTCCAGGAAATCACCAGTTACATAGTGCTATAACTGCCAAACTTGGGGCAGAGTCAAGATGAAAGATAAGCCATTCTCTCTCCTACAAGTCAATGTACCATCGAAATGATTTTGAAGCTGCTATTTTAAGGTAAAATTCCAATCTAAATTTGCGCCAAAAAAGTGCTACAAAAATAGCACTGACGAATCTGTTATTTATAATGTTATATTTCCTTGGCTATGTAGGCTGTCAGCAGATATTTATAAATATTAAATGCTTTTTATTGCACATCAGAGAACAAAAGAGTAAATTCTAGCTTTATGGATGTTGAATCTTCAACAAACTAGTTTACTAGGAATAATTATTCTATTTGAAAATCATAGTTTATTTGATGAAAACATGAAATTTCAAAAAGTTTTTGAAATAAAAACTGTTTGAATACATTTGGTTATAATTCACATGTCAAGGTTTTTTTAATACTAGTTTTGTGTGATATCTTCAAGATAGTAGTTCACTGGGAATAAGTCTTTTATTTCAATTTGATTGTCTATTTCATAAAGAAATTTCAAATAAAAATATCAGTGTTTGAATAAATTTAGTTAAGAGACTCCTGTAGTGTTTCTGTTGTGGTTGTATACCATCAGGGTTTTTGTACACACTCTACATATTTACTGTCACTGTGGGAGCTTTGCCAGCTGGCGCAGTAATAAACTGCTGAGTGACTTTTCTTCAGTATTGCTATCTTCAGAGCATAATTATTAGAATCTATCTTCACATCGAAGTCCTTTGCTTCAGGATGGTTATTATCAAGAACAGGTTTGCTTCCACTGCTGGCAT
Source organism: Neoarius graeffei (assembly GCF_027579695.1). Classification (NCBI taxonomy): domain Eukaryota; kingdom Metazoa; phylum Chordata; class Actinopteri; order Siluriformes; family Ariidae; genus Neoarius; species Neoarius graeffei. The sequence goes on from NC_083569.1 coordinate 44,397,730, forward strand.
ACAGGATCCTTGTGAGACCTTCACCTTCTTTCTTTTGGTACCAGTGAACATAAGTGCTGGATAATCCGGTCACTTTGCAGCTGATATATACACTTTTCTTCAGTTCTTTTGTCATGGAGAGATCTTTTTGCTCCAATGTCACACCCAGAACAGCTTCTGTAAAAGAAGAAGAAGAAGAAGAAAAGAAGAAGAAAAGAAGAAATCAGTCAACCAGCAATTCTGTTTTTTGTTTATGTGTTTGTTTGTTTTGGGGTGTTGTTTGATTGAGGGGTTTTTTTGTTTTGTTTTTTGAGTGATCTGATACTTACCTATGACCAAAGAGAAGAGAACAGCATATATGGCTATAAACATGTTGATTTGGTTGTAAAATAAAATGTGCTCTCAGTTCAGCACTCTTTATGGTATCTGTATCTGCTGCATTAATGCTTCCTTGCAATGTGTCTTTGCTTTATAAAGTAATGATGTCATTTCCTGCTGTGGGGATTGGCCACCTTGTCAGCCAACATTTACCAAGATTTATTGTATTTTCTTATTATAAGCTACATGTATTTCCTGATTATTGAAAAAAAAAACAATGCTATAAATAATGCAAGACATTTGGTGTTAGTCGTCATTCTGGGAATACATGGAATATTTAACTTCCAAAGCTTGCTTGCCAACTTTAGCATTGCTTATAATTTTGGTCCACCCTGTTGGTTAATATAAGGGCAGAATTCCCACTGAAGCAAAATATGTACATGTAGCAATGCAACTCTGTATAACCTGGCTCCCCTCTACCTCAGTGAACTCCTTAACTGCTACTCTCCCTCTTGTTCTCTCAGGTCCTCTTCCTGCAACTTACTTACTTTCCCACACACCAGACTATCCACCTTGGGAGGCAGGCCCTTCAGTGCCATGGCCCCCAAGCTCTGGAATTCTCTTCCTCAATCTCTCCATGACTGCTCTTCTTTTTCAACCTTAAAATCTGATTTATAGTCTTTCCTTTTCCATGAATATTTCTCTTCCTCCTCCAGTTAGTGTAACAATTTTTTTTTCCCTGTAAAGCGACCTTGGGTCTGTGAAAGGCACTACATAAATGATGATTATGATGATGATGATGATAATGATAATAATTGCCTCAAAGTTCAGACTTTCAGCTTTAATTTGAGGGGATTTACATCCAAATCATGTGAACTGTGTACAACCCCGATTCCAAAAAATTTGGGACAAAGTACAAATTGTAAATAAAAACGGAATGCAATGATGCGGAAGTTTCAAAATTCCATATTTTATTCAGAATAGAACATAGATGACATATCAAATGTTTAAACTGAGAAAATGTATCATTTAAAGAGAAAAATTAGGTGATTTTAAATTTCATGACAACACATCTCAAAAAAGTTGGGACAAGGCCATGTTTACCACTGTGAGACATCCCCTTTTCTCTTTACAACAGTCTGTAAACGTCTGGGGACTGAGGAGACAAGTTGCTCAAGTTTAGGGATAGGAATGTTAACCCATTCTTGTCTAATGTAGGATTCTAGTTGCTCAACTGTCTTAGGTCTTTTTTGTCGTATCTTCTGTTTTATGATGCGCCAAATGTTTTATATGGGTGAAAGATCTGGACTGAAGGCTGGCCAGTTCAGTACCCGGACCCTTCTTCTACGCAGCCATGATGCTGTAATTGATGCAGTGTGTGGTTTGGCATTGTCATGTTGGAAAATGCAAGGTCTTCCCTGAAAGAGACATCGTCTGGACAGGAGCATATGTTGCTCTAGAACCTGGATATACCTTTCAGCATTGATGGTGTCTTTCCAGATGTGTAAGCTGCCCATGCCACACGCACTAATGCAACCCCATATCATCAGAGATGCAGGCTTCTGAACTGAGCGCTGATAACAACTTGGGTCGTCCTTCTCCTCTTTAGTCCGAATGACATGGCGTCCCTGATTTCCATAAAGAACTTCAAATTTTGATTCATCTGACCACAGAACAGTTTTCCACTTTGCCACAGTCCATTTTAAATGAGCCTTGGCCCAGAGAAGACGTCTGTGCTTCTGGATCGTGTTTAGATACGGCTTCTTCTTTGAACTATAGAGTTTTATCTGGCAACGGCGGATGGCACGGTGAATTGTGTTCACAGATAACGTTCTCTGGAAATATTCCTGAGCCCATTTTGTGATTTCCAATACAGAAGCACGCCTGTATGTGATGCGGTGCCGTCTAAGGGCCCGAAGATCACGGGCACCCAGTATGGTTTTCCGGCCTTGACCCTTATGCACAGAGATTCTTCCAGATTCTCTGAATCTTTTGATGATATTATGCACTGTAGATGATGATACATTCAAACTCTTTGCAATTTTACACTGTCGAACTCCTTTCTGATATTGCTCCACTATTTGTCGGTGCAGAATTAGGGGGATTGGTGATCCTCTTCCCATCTTTACTTCTGAGAGCTGCTGCCACTCCAAGATGCTCTTTTTATACCCAGTCATGTTAATGACCTATTGCCAATTGACCTAATGAGTTGCAATTTGGTCCTCCAGCTGTTCCTTTTTTGTACCTTTAACTTTTCCAGACTCTTATTGCCCCTGTCCCAACTTTTTTGAGATGTGTTGCTGTCATGAAATTTCAAATGAGCCAATATTTGGCATGAAATGTCAAAATGTCTCACTTTCGACATATGATATGTTGTCTATGTTCTATTGTGAAAACAATATCAGTTTTTGAGATTTGTAAATTATTGCATTCCGTTTTTATTTACAATTTGTACTTTGTCCCAACTTTTTTGGAATCGGGGATGTAGGAATTATAGCAATTTTTATCTGTGGTCCTCCCTTTTTAAAAGACCAAAAGTAATTGTGCCATGTACTCTTTGCACATACCGTTGCTACCATGTACACTTTTCAATTAGACCCAAAGGCATTGCTTGTAGCTCACTATAAAAAATAAATAAATAAAAAAAAACATTGTTCACAGAGCAAGAAAAAGGCTTTAGGTCCAGTGGCCTGCTGAACTAACCTGGAGTAGGTTTCCCAATAACACTGCTCTTTATCCCTAAAGAGTAAGTTTAACGATACTATTAAGCAGAAATCATTGTCTTTGTATGTGGTTTTCCCGAACTCACTCGTAAGAAGGTCTCTTCAGAGCAACTTTGAGAAGAGCAGCTTTGCAGGGCGTGTCCTTGCCAAAGGCATTAGTAGCTGCTAAATCCAGTCGATGCGGTCACATGGCATTTGTTTTTAACCAAAAATCAATGAAATATAAAGTGCTTAAAATCTGTTAGTATATTGTATCATCATTAAGCATTACATATATAATGTGGTAATTAATAATTGAAACTATTTCACATTTTTTTGACAATAACATTTTTTATTCCAAATGTGTTTTTTTAATTAAATGAACAAATGTTCACATGAAAGAATGAGCAAATAATAAGCTAAATAATTAAATAAAACTGTTTTCTATGTGCCTGCTCATTTCATTGTTATCAAGAGCTTAATCAAGAGTGCAAGAGAAATAAGGAAAAGGTGGCAGGACTTTTCTAGGCAAGTAAAGAGGAGGGGAGCAGAAGCGAGGAGAGAGAGGAAAAAGGTAACTGTTGGTGGCATGTCCACTGTGGCTCTCCTGACCCCAGAGGAAAAAGAGGTCCTCGCAATACCGGAGCAAACAGCCACAGAGGGCATACCTAGAGGCATTGATGTCTGTAGGAATGAGGAATCTATACCATCACCCGCCTCCCAAGACCGTAGTGCCACCCCACACACCCCCATGGTCCCACTTCCTCCTCATCCCCTGGACCCTCTCATTGGATCACTTCCCAGGCTGCAGGCAGTCAGAGTCTAGCTGTCTGAGAGTGTTAGTGCAGCCAAGAGCTGTTCAACATTGAGAAGTAGCAACTCCAGTTGCTCTGAGACCTGCATGACCAAAGGGAGCAGCACCATCAAGAGCGGATGGACCTTAAAAGGGCAAAACTTGACCTGCTGTCCAAACAAGTGGAGGTTCAGAGTGGATTCACTGGAGTGCAGCTATGATTACTTCAGCTGTTCTTCACAATGCCAAGTTCACAATGTTTTGCCCTTATATATACAATGTTACAGGTGCAGCAATTTGCCACATTTATCACACTAAATTAGATAATCACTTGCCTAATGGAGGTAAATTTGATTAATATGTGGTGATATCCAGGGGCGCCGCTAGAAATCTTGGGCCCTATGAAAGATTACAATTTAGGGCCCCCCCCCCGGTAAAATTTTCAAGCTCAAGCAACTGAATTTGAAGTCTGTTTTTGGCTGGCACTTCCTCTTCCACGCATACTTGCCACAGTATTTTTCACTCAGACTTAAGTATTCATTTCCCTCTGTAATTTACTTAGTTACTTTTAAAATCAACATCAACAACTACACAAAACGGAGCTACCTGGCAGCCTGATGCTAATCCCTTGCAAAATCCTTTGCCCTGTTGCTTTTTTGGTGTGTCTGACTAAGTTTTGCCTGAGTTGAAGTCCCAGCCTGAATAGTAATGTTTCACCATTGCTTGTAAATGTGCATGAAGTTTGAACTTCTAGTGAAGTTTTGGTAGCCTTTCGGGTGTTCAACAGGTCTTTCTCTTTCCCAGCGAACAAAGAAATGTTTCTGTACATGCGCAGCAGAAAACTTTCTCATTGGATATTCGCATCAGCTCTGACGGGCGACATCATGTTGTCTTGACAGCCGTGCAATATCATAAGCCATATCAAATGCTTATTCTCCATTGGTTAGAGTGGCATAATACACGTAGGATAAGCGATATGCTAACAATATTGCATGCTATCGAACCAAATGAATGAAACCTTCTAGAAAGGAATAGAACACATTTTTATTCCATGGAAAAGTGTCCTGTATGGTTAATAATTCAGTATATTCATACTGTTTCGTGTATATTTATTCAATAATTAACTCGATGTACTTGCAATGTACAAGAAAAATAATTTAACACTGGCAGCTTATTCAATACCAGTTTCCGCCCATTGGTTGTAAGAGTCCCTCGGAGGCATATGAACATTCTGTGTATTTGGTTGTGAGCGAGACATTCATTGCTGTGAAAGAGTGATCCAGGTCCATCTTTAGTTTAATTAAAGTACTACTTTGGCTATGAAGTTTGTTCGGGAAAACCACGTTAGCTTAATGATGGCTCTTAATAGGCATTTAAAGACGCTCTTCACCTTAAGATGCTTTCGGGAAACCCACCCCTAACCTATTCATATAATAATAATAATAAGTTCAATTTATATAGCGCCTTTCACAAACCCAAGGACGCTTTACACAGGAGTTACACCAAAAAAAAAAACTAGGAAGAGTAGTGTGAGGTAAAGAGGAAAGTTTTCAGGTTAGCTTTGAAGGAAGAGAGAATGGAACAGTCACGAAGTGATTGTGGTAGTGAATTGCAGAATTTAGCAGCAGCAACACTGACTGATCTGCCACCAATAGATGCCAGTTTAAAACATGGGACGGTCGGAAGTCCAAAGACAGAAGATCTGAGGGAACAGGAGGGACAATACAAATGAATTACTGTAGCTCACAGTGATAGGAAGGGGCGAAACCATGAAGAGCTTTATAAGTTAGTACCAGGATTTTGTATTTAATCCAACAGATAACTGGCAGCCAATGCAGTTGCTGTAGAACAGAAGTGATGTAAGCAATGCACTTGGTGAGTGTGAGGACTCTAGCTGCTGAGTTTTGGATATACTGCAGGTGGTTGAGCAATGTGGCAGGGAGACCATAAAAGAGAGAACTGTAGTAGTCAAGACGAGAAAAGATAAACGCATTGACCAACATTTTGGCATCAGTTTCAGAGAGAAGAGGGCAGAGATATGCAATATTGCAGAGGTGAAAGAATGCATTCTTGGTGATGAGTTTAAAATGGGGTTCAAATGTAAGGGTGGAGTCAAAGAGAACTCCAAGGTTTTTTATAACTTGGGAAGGATTTATAGACATGCCATCAACATCAATAGTGAAACTGGAGAAGTTCAAAACTTGTATTTTGCTACCTACTAATAGAACTTCCATTTTGCTAGCATTAAGTTTAAGGCAGTTCTTATGCAGCCATTGCTTGAGGTCAGTGATGCAAGTCCTTAGCAGCTGAACAAAGGCTATGGAAGGGGTGATAGTGATGTAGATTTGAATGTCATCAGCATAGCAATGAAAGTTAAGGCCATTGTTGTGAATAATCTGGCCTATAGGAGAAACATATAATATAAAAAGAAGGGGACCAAGGACAGAACCCTGAAGCACACCTTGAGCTACGGTAGCAGTGGATGATTTATGAACACCAATAGAGATGAACTATTGCCTGTTTGCTAGATATGACTGAAACCAGGCTAGAGTTATGCCAGTAATACCAAAAGAAAATAGTCTGGAAACAAGTATCTCATGATGTACAGTGTCAAAGGCAGCTGTGAGGTCCAAGAGGACAAAGACATTGAGATGACCAGCATCGGTTGAGAGCAGGAGATCATTAACAACTCTTAAGAGAGCAGATTCGGTGCTATGCAGATTGCGAAAGTCTAACTGAAATGGTTCATAGAGATCATTATGGGCAAAGAAAGTATGAAGCTGAGAAATAGATAGGTAGACAGACAGACAGACAGACAGACTTTAATCATCCCAGAGGGAAATTCCATTGTTTCAGCAGCCTTAAAAACATAATACAACAAACACACATACAATACACATAAATAAATAAGCATGTGGAAGTTCATAGGAGGGGGAGGAGCACAGAAAGACAGCAGGCCAGAATAAAGTTCCGTAATTCTTTTTATTTTGCTCTTTTCAAATGCAAAAACACTCTCTTCCATACATACATATACACACACCCAAGTATCTGGTTCAGGAGAGAGCCCTCTTCCTCTGCTCTCTCTCTCTCTCTTTATATAGGGCGTGGTCACTGGGAAGACACACAAACACAGGTTAATTGACATCAGGTGTAGTGATTCTGCCACTTACCTTCCCTGACTCCGCCCTCCTGTCACAGACCAGCGCTTGACCACGCCCCCGCTGCCACAAAGCACAAATACATTCAACCACAAGACACAGCCAGAGGTGAGGTAGCTGTCAAGACACACACATATCCAAGTAGCAAGTGAGACTGTAACTGCTTAGTGAGGCATAAAACAGTACTATGCATCAACATTTTAGATTAAAAAATAAGTCATCTCTCTCTGCTCAGAGAGGAGTCATTATAAAGTGCTATTGCTGTGGGTAAGAAAGTCCTCTTATATCTGTCCTGACTGCAACTGAGCTGGCGAAGCCGCCAACTGAAAACACTTTTTTGCTTTGCCAGTGTACTGTGTAGAGGATGTGATGCATTGTCCATAATGTTTAACAATTTCTGTAACATTCTCCTCTCCACCACCAACTCTAGGGGTTCCAAAGTACGTAGTCCCCAGCACAGAGCCTGCTTTTCCAATCAGCTTGTTTAGTCTGTTAGAATCACTTGCCCTGATACTGCTACCCCAGCAGATGACAGCAAAGAAAATTGCACTTGCCACCACAGACTGATAAAAAAATTGTAGCAACTTAGTACACACATTAAAAGACCTCAGTTTCCTCAAGAAATAGAGCCTGCTCTGACCCTTCTTGTAGACAGCTTCAGTGTTGCATTTCCAGTCCAATTTATTGTCAGTGGCACCCCCAGATATTTATAGTTCTCTACCACCTCTACCTCCTTGCCCAGAATGGTGATGGTGTTTGGCTTGGCCCTGTTTCTTCTAAAATCCACCACCATCTCTTTAGTCTTGGCCATGTTCAAGAGCAGGTGGTTGTTACCACACCAGTCCACAAAGTGGTCCACCATCTGCCTATACTCTGTTTCCTCTCCCCCCCGACACACCCCACTAATGCAGAATCATCTGAGAACTTCTGCAGATGACAAGACTCTGAGCTGTATTGAAAGTCAGAGGTGTAGAGTGTGAAGAGGAAAGGGGATAGAACAGTCCCCTGAGGTGCTCCTGTACTGCTGGTCACCCGCTCAGACACACAGCCCCCAAGCCACACAAACTGTGGCCTATCTGAGAGGTAGTCCATAATCCAGGAGGTGATGGTTGTATCCATCTGCATCCTCTGCAGCTTCTCACCCAGCAGTCCAGGCTGAATTGTGTTAAATGCACTGGAGAAATAAAAAAAAAAACATGATTCTCACAGTGCTGCCTGCTCTGTCCAGGTGAGAGTGAACTGTCTGGAGCAGGTATATGATGGCGTCCTCCACCCCCACCTTGGGACAGTAGGCAAACTGTAGGGGGTCCAGGGAAGAGGTCATCTGTGGTCTTAGATGGGCCAAAACCAGTCTCTCCAGCACCTTCATGATGTGTGATGTCAAGGCAACTGGTCTGTAGTCATTGAGGACTGATGGAGAAGGCTTTTTTGGAACTGGAACAAGGCAAGATGTTTTCCACAGCACAGGCACCTTCCCCTGCCCAAGGCTGAAGTTGAACAGGTGCTGTAGGATCCAGCACAGCTGGTCTGCACAGGATTTCAGGACCCTGGGACTGATGCCATCTGGACCTGCGGCCTTGTTCAGGTGAAGTTTTACCAGCTGCCTTTTCACCTGGTTGCTGGTGACTGACAGACAGGTGGGAGGGCTGGAGGAGGAGGAGGAGGAGGAGGCAGAGGAGGAAGAGGAGGCAGCACTGTGGGCTGAGGAACTGAGGACAGTGGGGCTTGTGGAGCTTGGAGAGATGGGGGAGGTAGATGGAGACCCTGCACTGAATCTGTTGTAAAACATGTTCAGCTCATTGGCCCTGCTAGGGCCACCATCTGCCTGATTCCCCTTCTCCTTAAAGTCAGTGCTGGTCTTCATCCCACTCCACACGTCTCTCATGTTGTTCTGCTGGAGCTTGTTTTCCAGCTTCCTCCTGTATGCCTCTTTGCTCTCCTTCAGCCTCACCTTAAGCTCCCTCTGCACACTCCTGAGTGCCTCTCGGTCACCATCCCTGAAAGCTTTTTTCTTCTTGTTTAGTAATGCTTTCAGGTCGCTTGTGACCCAAGGCTTGTTGTTGGCAAAGCACCTTACTGTCCTTGTAGGTACTATGCTATCCACATAGAAGGACATGTACTCTGTAATGCAGTCAGTCATGGAGTCGATGTCATTTCCATGAGGTTCACAGAGCACATCCCAATCTGTGACCTCAAAACACCCCTGCAAGATTTCAATGGCTTCCGGTGTCCAGCGCCTCACTGCCTTTGTGGACACTGGTTGCCGCTGCACCATGGGTGTGTAGGTGGGAGTGAGCAAGACCAGGTTGTGATCTGATCTGCCCGGGGGGGGGAGAGCGCTAGAGCTATATGCATCCTTTACATTTGCATAAAATAAGTCCAGTATTTTATTTTCTCTAGTAGGGCAGTCTACATATTGTTGAAAAGTTGGAAGAGTTGCAGAGAGAGAGACGTGATTAAAATCCCCTGAAATTACTATTAATGCATTTGGATACTGAGTGAGTAGTCTGGCAGTGACAGAGTTGATGACGTCGCATGCAACGTCGGCGTCAGCTGACGGCGGAACATACATTACCACCGCTACTACACAGGTGTACTCCCTCAGTAAGTAGAAAGGACACAAACTCACTGCTAAAAGTTCGATGTTTGAATTGCAAACACGCTCCTTCACCATGACATGCCCAGGATTACACCATCTGTTGTTCACAAGCACCGCGACTCCCCCTCCTTTCTTCTTACCACTCAGCCTGCAATCCCGGTCAGCCCGCACTGTGGAGAAGCCATGAACAGAGATGTTGGAGGCCGGAATATGCTCCTGCAGCCACGTCTCAGTAAAACACATGAGGCTGCATTCACGGCACTCTCGCTGTGTTCGTGTCAATGCCACAAGTTCATCCACCTTGTTTGCCAACGACCTCACATTCCCCATGACGATTGATGAAATAAAAGGTTTAAATCTCCTTCTCCTGGCTCTTCATAATACACCAGCCCTGCACCCCCAGCATCTCCTTCTCAACTCCCTGAGGATTTGATGCCTTGATCCCGACAGTAGTGGTGGTTTGGAGAGCGCTATCAGCTGGTCCCGAAGGTAAACAATACTGCCCACTTTGACATTATCTCCCGTGTATGTTATAAAAACAATAAAAAAGTATAAAAGTCGCACAAGCCACTTAGTATCCATAATATCTTGCACTGCTAAGGACGTAGCATAAAACATATAAGCGTGATATGAAACGCAATTCAAAACACTTGACAAACTCCACACAGAGCGAGAGCTGCTGCAACAGGCTGCCATCAGCACGGCGCCATTAGACCATGGAGAGAGTTGTAGAGAAGCTACAACTCTCTCCATTACTTTCGCTAGGAAAGGGATATTGGAGATGGGTCTGTAATTGGACAGTGAAAGAGGATCTAGACCAGGTTTCTTTAGTATTGGTGTAACTGAAGCAATTTTAAGGGAGGTGGGAACAATGCCTAAAGTAAAACATTGATTAATCATATGAGCAATATAAGGGGAGATAGCAGATACACAGGATTTATATGGGACTGCAGGTCAGGTCTGATGGGTAGTACGCAAGAAATGGCCATCAGTAGCATTAATAACACACACAACCATGATCTGTTCTGCTGGATTGAGGTTATCTATACACAATAAAAAGTCATTTGTACTTTTACAGATATTAATTCTTGAAGACACAATAGTTCACTGGGAATAACTGTTCTATTTGGAACTGATAGACAGAAATAAAAAGCACTAGTGTTTGAATAAATTTAGTTTTAATACTCCTTTAGAGCTTGACATGTGTGTATATTTAACAATTATTCACCAAAGGCAAAGTGAATATCGGTGAATAATAACCGAGACAAAGTCGAGGATATTATTCACCAATATTCACTGAGCCTGTGGCAGATGATTGCTTTGGTATAAATACACAGGTGATTTTTTTTTTAATTTAAAAAAGATTGCATTTTTTAAAAAATATTTATTTCAGTCTTCAAAAGCGGCATGCAAATGCAAGAAAAGGCACTGTGCAAACTTGTGTCACTTATCTATACCGATTCGCATAAAATGCTTTGGTTTGATAGAGATAAACTAAGTCACAATTCTAGGAGCAGCACTGTGGTATAGTGGTTAGCACTGTTGCCTCACAGCAAGAAGGTTCTGGGTTCAAGCCCAGAGGCTGGTGGTGGCCTTTCTGTGTGGAGTTTGCATGTTCTTCTTCTCACTGTGTCTGCGTGGGTTTCCTCCAGGTGCTCTGGTTTCCCCCACAGTCCAAAGACACACAGGTCAACCAGCTACTCTAAATTGTCCATAGGTGTGAATGTGTTGTGTGTGAATGGTTGTTTCCCAAGCCTGGAAATAGGAGGTTTGCAGCAGGAAGGGCAGCTGGCGTAAAACTATCAATAAGGTCCAAATGGCAGCAACTCCACACACATAAGTGGGCCAACCTGGAAGAAGTGAATGAAAATAAATAGGTTTGAATAGTTTTAAACCAAACTTCATAGCATCTTCAGTGCTTTTAGGAACAACATTTTTTTTTCATAATTTGTCATTTTTCCTCACTTACAGTGACAAAGCAATTGGCTGCCAATTTGCCAAGTCACTTGAGGTGATTATAGGAATTTCTTGACCAATCAGCACATACAATTTGGCATAATCACCTGCATATTTATACCCAGCCCATTTTCACACTTCATACTGTTACCTGTGAATATCATTTCCTGTTGTGGTTGTATCGTGAGGGTTTTTGTACACACCGTGAATATTTACTGTCACTGTGTGTCACTGCTGTACTCCCAGCTGGCGCAGTAATAAACTGCTGAATGACTTTTCTTCAGTTTTGCTATCTTCAGATCATAATTATCAGACTGTATCCTCACATCGAAGTCCTTTGCTTCAGGATGGTTATTATCAGGAACAGATGAGCTATCTTTTTTGACATACAGGATCCTTGTGAGAGCTTCACCATCTTTCTTTTGGTACCAGTGAACATATTCTCTGGATAAATCAGTCACTTTGCAGCTGATATACACACTTTTGCCTGCCTCTTTTGTCATAGAGAGATCCTTTTGCTCCAATGTCACTCCCAGAACAGTTTCTGTAAAAATAAATAAATAAATAAATAAATAATAGTGTGTAAAATCACTCTTCTGGGTTCCCCTCCCCCCTTTTTTTCCATTTTTATTGCTTTGCTACAGTACTTACCTGTGACCAAAGAGAAGAGAACAGCATATATGGCTATAAACATGTTGATTTGGTAGTAAAATAAAATATGCTCTGAGTTCAGCACTCTTGATTGCATTTGTATCTGTTGCATTAATGCTTATTTGGAACATGTGTCTTTTCTTTATAAAGTAATGATGTCATTTCCTGGGGTGGAGATTGGCCACCTTGTCAACCAAAATTAACCAAGATTTGGTGTATTTTCTTATTATAAGCTCCATGTATTTCCTGATTATTGAACAGAAAAAAACATTGGTAGAAATAATGCATGACATTTGGTGTTAGTAGCCGTTCTGGGAATATGTGGAATATTTAACTTCCAAAGCTTCCCAACTTTAGCATTGCTTCTAATCTTTTGCCACTCTGGTGGTTAATATAAGGGCAGAATTCCCACTGAAATAAAATATGTACACACAATACAATGTAGATAGGTAAATAATGGCAATTTTATCTTAAACATGAAATATAACAAAACAATGAAATAATGATGTCATTTGAAACAGGTGTTGTCAACACTTGATTGTAATTGTCAGTAATGCTGTCGAGAGTGTCAGTCCGAACCCAACTACAAACACAGCCGCTCAGAATTACAACACCCACAAACCACAGTGCCCTCTATCACCTGTTTATTAAATACACCTGTCACTCATTTCCTGGTTCATCAGCCCCTGCTATATAAACACCTCTCCCACTCTCACTTGATGTAAAATATCGTTCAGTGTTCATTCCTGTCATAGCAAGCCTTTATTCTACTGCCTGCTTTATTGTGTTCTTGACCCTCGCTCTCGTATCTTTCTCATGGGGCAGCATGGTGATGTAGTGGTTAGCATAGTCGCCTCACAGCAAGAAGGTTCCAGGTTTGAACCCAGCGGCCGGCGAGGGCCTTTCTGTGTGGAGTTTGCATGTTCTCCCTGTGTCTGCGTGGGTTTCCTCTGGGTGCTATGGTTTCCCCCACAATCTAAAGACATGTAGTTAGGTTGACGTGGGGCAGCCTTGGGCTGAGGTGCCCTTGAGCAAGGTACCGAACCCCTGACTGCTCCCTGGGCGCTCTGGTGTGGCTGCCCACTGCTCTGAGTGTGTGTGTTCACTGATTCAGATGGGTTAAATGCAGAGGATGAATTTCACTGTGCTTGAAGTGTGCATGTGACAAATAAAAGTTTCTTCTTTTCTTCTTCTTCTAGGTTAATATGGGACAGGCTGGGGTGCCCTTGAGTGAGGCACCTAACTCCCAACTGATCCCCGGCCGCTGTTAGCATGGCTGCCCACTGCTCTGTGTGTGCTCATTGCTGACGTGTGTGTGCATGTGTGTGTTCACTGCTTCAGATGGGTTAAATGCAGAGAAGGAAATTTCACAAGTATGTGATGAATAAAATTGTGCTTTCTTTCTTTTCTTTGCTTTCATTATTCTCTAGCCCTGTCCGCATTTCCCCGTCTACTGATTGATCGACCCTCACCTGTCCCACGACCTTGATTCTAGTCTCGCGTTTTGACTTTGTTTTCAGTTTGCTTTCCCTGCTCTCCCCTGCACTCTCTGTAAGTGCCTGCACCCTGACAGTAATTATGATTTTGTACAAAATCAGTATCCAGGAAAGGCAGAGTCTTTGAGCAGCAACAATGGGCCAAGGATCTCCAGATTGTCAACAAATTCATGACAAAATTATTGAAATGTTTAAAAACAATGTTCCTCAGTGAAAGATACAAAGGGATTTGTATATTTAATCCTCTACAGTGCTTAATATCATTAAACGAATCAAGGACCCTGGAGGAATTTCAGTGCGTAAAGAGCAAGGGCACAAGCCTAAGCTGAACACCCATGATTTCCGATCCCTCAGACAGCACTGCATCAAGAACCGTCATTCATCTATAGCTGATATAACCACATAGGCTCGGGATTGCTTTGGCAAACCTTTGTCAAGCACTAAAATACAGAGTTACATCCACAAATACCAGTTAAATCTTTACTGTGCAACGACAAAGCCTTATGTTAACTGAGTCCAGAAACATCATCGACTTCTCTGGACTTGGAAGCATCTGACTGATCAGATGGTAAAACTGAATGATTTGTTATATATAATGTTTTATTTTCTCAGCTATGGAGGCTGTACATGTTTAGCCACTGTAGAGAAAGGAAACAGGGGTTCTGGAAGGAACCGGTGGTGATCAGCAGGTATTTGTCAGTACTAAATGCGTTTTAGTGCGCATCAGAAAACAAAAGAGTAAATTCTAGCTACAGTGGTGCTTGAAAGTTTGTGAACCCTTTAGAATTTTCTATATTTCTGCATAAATATGACCTAAAACATCATCAGATTTTCACACAAGTCCTAAAAGTAGATAAAGAGAACCCAGTTAAACAAACGAGATAAAAATATTATATTTGGTCATTTATTTATTGAGGAAAATGATCCAATATTACATATCTGTGAGTGGCAAAAGTATGTGAACCTTTGCTTTCAGTATCTGGTGTGACCCCCTTGTGCAGCAATAACTGCAACTAAACGTTTCCAGTAACTGTTGATCAGTCCTGCACACCGGCTTGGAGGAATTTTAGCCCATTCCTCCATACAGAACAGCTTCAACTCTGGGATGTTGGTGGGTTTCTTCACATAAACCGTTCGCTTCAGGTCCTTCCACAATATTTCGATTGGATTAAGGTCAGGACTTTGACTTGGCCATTCCAAAACATGAACTTTATTCTTCTTTAACCATTCTTTGGTAGAACAACTTGTGTGCTTAGGGTCGTTGTCTTGCTGCATGACCCACCTTCTCTTGAAATTCAGTTCATGGACAGATGTCCTGACATTTTCCTTTAGCATTCGCTGATATAATTTAGAATTCATTGTTCCATTCATGATGGCAAGCCATCCTGGCCCAAATGCAGCAAAAGAGGCCCAAACCATGATACTACCACCACTATGTTTCACAGATGGGATAAGGTACTTATGCTGGAATGCAGTGTTTTCCTTTCTGCAAACATAATGCTTCTCATTTCAACCAAAAAAGTTCTATTTTGGTCTCATCCATCCATAAAACATTTTTCCAATAGCCTTCTGGCTTGTCCATGTCATCTTTAGCAAACTGCAGATGAGCAGCAAGGTTCTTTTTTGGAGAGCAGTGGCTTTCTCCTTGCAACCCTGCCATGCACACCATTGTTGTTCAGTGTTCTCCTGATGGTGGACTCATGAACATTAACATTAGCCAATGTGAGAGAGCCTTCAGTTGCTTAGAAGTTACCCTGGGGTCCTTTGTGACCTCACCGACTATTACATGCCTTGCTCTTGGAGTGATCTTTGTTGGTCAGCCACTCCTGGGGAGGGTAACAATGGTCTTGAATTTCCTCCATTTGTACACAATCTGTCTGACTCTGGATTGGTGGAGTCCAAACTCTTTAGAGATGGTTTTGTAACCTTTTCCAGCCTGATGAGTATCAACAACTCTTTTTCTGAGGTCCTCAGAAATCTCCTTTATTCGTGTCATGATACACTTCCACAAACATGTGTTGTGAAGATCAGACTTTGATAGATCCCTGTTCTTTAAATAAAACAGGGTGCCCACTTGCATCTGATTGTCATCCCATTGATTAACTGCTAATCCTGGAGGTTCACATACTTTTGCCACTCACAGATATGTAATATTGGATCATTTTCCTCAATAAATAAATGACCAAGTATCATATTTTTGTCTCATTTGTTTAACTGGGTTCTCTTTATCCACTTTTAGGACTTGTTAGAAAATCTGATGTCGTTTTAGGTCATATTTATGCAGAAATATAGAAAATTCTAAAAGGTTCACAAACTTTCAAGCAACACTGTATTGAATCTTCAAGACACAGTAATTCACTGGGAATAAGTCTTTTATTTCAATTTGATCATCTATTTTATTTCAGATGAACATTTCTGTGTTTGAATAAATTTAGTTATTAGACTCCTGCAGAGTCCCTGTTGTGGTTGGATACCATCAGGGTTTTTGTACACACTGTACATATTTACTGTCACTGTGGGAGCTTTGCCAGCTGGCACAGTAATAAACTGCTGTGTGGCTTTCCTTCAGTTCTGCTATCTTCAGATCATAATTATCAGACTGTATCCTCACATCGAAGTCCTTTGCTTCAGGATGGTTTTTATCAGGAACAGGTTTGCTTTCACTGTTGGCATACAGGATCCTTGTGAGACCTTCACCTTCTTTCTTTTGGTACCAGTGAACATAAGTGCTGGATAATCCGGTCACTTTGCAGCTGATAAACACACTTTTGCCCTTCTCTTTTGTCATTGAGAGATCTTTTTGCTCCAGTGTCACTCCCAGAACAGCTTCTGTAAAAACATTAGTGTGTAAAATCGCTCTTCTGGGTTTTTTCCCTCTTAGTTTCATTTTTTTCTTGCTTTGCTATGGTGCTTACCTGTGACTAAAGAGAAGAGAACAGCATATTTGGTATATATAAACATGTTGATTTGGTAGTAAAATAAGCTCGCAGTTCAGCACGCTTTATTGCATCTGTATCTGTTGCATTAATGCTTATTTGGAACATGTGTCTTTTCTTCATCAAGTAATGATGTCATTTCCTGGGGTGGGGATTGGCCACCTTGTCAGCCAACATTAAAGGACATGGGACATGAAACATAAATGCACGCTATATCAGTTTCTTTCCATTAAAAATATGAAATAATTGCATCAACAAATACAAAATTATCTATTAAATTCAGCAAAATCGTTATATTCGTGATGATTGTATGGCATTTCTGCTCGAGCTCCGATATGCATATTTTACAACCGGAAGAGCCGCTGTCACGTGATCATATGTCACAAAAACTTTCGGGTACAGCACAAGCGGGTAGATGAATATGGAGAAGTGTGAATCGTGATGATGACGAATGCGACAAAATAGTTTTTGTGTCTTGGATGACAAGAAAATTGTTTCATTTTTAGAGTGTTTAACGTACATTGAACATCATGGTGTATTGCGACCTCCCAGTCAGTCAGACGTGCTGTTACTCCTGTTAGCAATGTAGCTAGGCTCAGCATGGCCAATGGTATTTTTTGGGGCTGTAGTTAGATGCGACCAAACTCTTCCACATTTTTCATGTTTACATAGGTTTATATGACCAGTGACATGAAACAAAGTTCAGTTACACAAATTGAAACGTGGCGATTTTCTATGCTATGGAAAGTCCGCACTATAATGACAGGCATACTAACACCTTCTGCGTGCTTCAACAGCGCATTGATACCTTCACTCGGAGTTGTACCATTATTTTTTAGACAGGGCGGACGGACCAGGGCATTCGCCCACCTGGCCGTGCCCGATGAGGAGCGCTCTCGGCCGGCTTGGGAGGCAGACGGCAGCCCCTCCTGGAAGTGTGGTTTTACCATGGGCCTCATGCGGTAAGGATTAGTATTATAATTTTGGGTGTATCAATTATTGATTATCATAATTCTGACTCGTTTCGCCATTTTGAATGTTTTCATCTCGGACTCTGGAAGCATTGTATTTCAATCAATCTCGAAAAATATCAGCAAAAAAAAACTAGCTTGCAACAGACTTTAGCTAGATCTATGATGAACTTTCAATGTATGATACAAAAATAATACTTCTTTCAACAGATCATTAGCCTTTGAGCAGAATTGTTTTTAACTTACCAGGATGTGTTATCGAGCCGACCGCTTTCAGTTTCATGGGGACTGAATGAACTCTCACTCTCAGAATCATCTGACCCATCAGAGTAAAGACAAGATCTATGTTCATGTGAATTTCCAGCTATCGGTTCGAATTGATAGGGTCTAACTTCACATCTCTGTGAAACATCAGGAATGTCACTGTCGATGGTGTCCATTTCGGTAACCTGTTTACATTAGATACCCAAGCGCTGGCTCCTTGAAAAGTTTTTGTGACATCACGGGTCACATGACCGCTTAGCTAATTAACGAATCATTGTTTTACGCTGATGTATAAAAAAGTTGAATAATGTGATGATTTTCACATTTTTGACGCCCTGCAGTGATTTAGATGGCATTTCTTATGTCCTTTATACATAATTATACCCAGAAAAAAATCCAGGCATTACAGATTTACCACCTCAATCTCTTAAAACTTTGGAATAAGGAGGTCCCCATGGCGTTGGTGTCGGTGGTTCCAGAGAAGGCGGAGCTGGGGCTGGAGGTTCAAAAAGTAAAATTGACATCGCCCACCACTCCTGTCCCCTGTGGAGACCACCTCTCTCCGACCCAACTCACGGAGGTCGCCCAGGTGCAGGCAGAATTTTCTGATGTATTCTCGCCCCTGCCCAGCCACACCGACCTCATAGAACACCACATTGAGATGCCCCCGGGGGTGGTAGTGCGCAGCCACCCTTACAGACTGCCCGAACACAAAAAAAAGGTGGTTCGGGAAGAACTCAAGGCCATGCTCGACATGGGCATCGTCGAGGAGTCCCACAGTGACTGGAGCAGCCCGGTGGTCTTGGTTCCCAAGGCCGACAGGTTGGTCCGGTTCTGTGTGGACTACAGAAAAGTCAACGCGGTGTCTAAATTCGATGCATACCCTATGCCTCATATTGACGAGTTGCTTGATTGACTAGGCACGGCTTGTTTTTATTCGACACTGGAATTGACAAAGGGATATTGGCAGATCCCCTTGACTCCATTATCCCGAGAGAAAATGGCCTTTCCACACTGTTTGGCTTACACCAGTTTGTCACACTTCCTTTTGGGCTGTTTGGGGCGCCCGCTACGTTCCAGCAGCTTATGGATAGGGTCCTCCGCCTCCATGCCACCTACGTGGCTGCATACCTCGACGACATTATTATTTATAGTAATGACTGGCCACGGCATTTACAACACCTGAGGGCCGTCCTTAGGTCGCTGAGGCGAGCGGGTCTCACAGCCAATCCAAAGAAGTGTGTGATTGGGCGGGTGGAAGTATGGTATCTGGGCTTCCACTTGGGCAATGGGCAGGTGCGTCCCCAAATTAATAAGACCGCAGCAATTGCGGCCTGCCCGAGGCCCAAGACCAAAAAGGGGGTGAGACAGTTCCTGGGGCTGGCTGGCTACTATCGTAGGTTTATACCTAATTATTCGGACGTCACCAGCCTGCTGACTGATCTCACTAAAAAGGGGGCACCAGATCCGGTCCAGTGGACGGAGCAATGCCAGTGGGCTTTCTCTGAGGTAAAGGCCGCACTGTGTGGGGGGCCACTATTACACTCCCTGGGCTTCACTCTCCCCTTTGTTTTGCAGATGGATGTGTCGGACAGGGGGCTGGGGGCTGTTCTGTCCCAGGAGGTGGAGGGGGAGGACCACCCACTGCTGTACATCAGCAGGAAGCTGTCAGTGCGTGAAGGCCGCTACAGCACTATAGAGAAGGAGTGCCTTGCCATCAAGTGGGCGGTCCTCGCCCTCCGCTTCTACCTACTGGGATGCCCTTTCACCCTCTGTTCAGACCACGCGCCCCTTCAGTGGCTCCACCGCATGAAGGATGCCAATCCGTGGATCACCCGTTGGCATCTGGCACTCCAGCCATTTAAGTTCAAGGTGATCCACAGACCGGGGGTGCAGATGGTTGTGGCGGATTTCCTCTCCTGTCGGGGGGGGGAGTTGGCTGCAGGCCAGATGGCTCCCCGGCCTGAGTCGGGCAGTGGGGGTATGTGGCAGCGGTGGCGTGGTCAAGCGTCGGTCTGTGAACGGAGGGTGGAGTCAGGGAAGGTAAGTGGCAGAATCACTACACCTGATGTTAGTTAACCTGTGTTTGTGTGTCTTCCCCAGTGACCACGCCCTATAAAAAAGGAGAGAGAGAGCAGAGGAGGGAGACTCGCTCCAGCCAGGAGGCTTGTGTGTGTGTGTCCGCGTGTGCGTGAATAGTTTAAAGCTGCAAAGCTATAATAAAGAGTTTGAGAACTCAGTTCTGGCCTTCCGTGCTTCTGTGCTCCACCCACCCTAAATGATTGCAACAGCAGGTTAATTGTTATCATGACTGGGTATAAAAGGAGCAGCACCAAAGGCTCAGTCTTTGCAAGCAAGAAAGGGTCATGGCTCAATCCTTTGTGCCAAAATTCATGAGATAATTGTTTGTCAATTCAAAAAGAACATTTCTCAATGCAAGCTTGCAAAGAATTTAGGTCTTTCAAAATCTACAGTACATAATTTTGTGAAAAAATTCAGGGAATTCGGAGACATCTCAGTGCATAAATGGCAAGGGCAGAAATCACTGTTGAATGTGCATGACCTTCGAGCCCTCAGGTGGCACTGCCTGAGAAATCATCATGCTAATGTGACAAATATAGCCACATAGGAGTATGTCAGAAAAATGTTGTCATTTAACACAGTCCGCTGCTGCATCCAGAAATGCAACCTGAAACTGCATTATGCAAGGAGGAAGCCATTCATCAATTCTATGCAGAAACACCTGTTTATGCAGTAGAGAGTTATCTGTGTTTGAATAAATTTAGTGAATATACTCCTGTCGTGTTTCTGTTGTGGTTGTATACCATCAGGGGTTTTGTACACACTGTACATATTTACTGTCACTGTGTGTGCTTTCCCAGCTGACACAGTAATAAACTGCTGTGTGGCTTTCAGTTCAGTTCAGTTCTTTATTTTTGTACAATTAAAATTACATAAAAAATAAAGAAAACAAAATAATATAAAGTGCAGGGAGAGGCAAAAAACCCAAATGGGCTTATTTAAAAGCCTCCACCTATAGTTAAAATTTCATAATTATAAAAAATAGAAAATTAACATACAAAGAATATTATAACATCAAATAATAAACTAATAATAAAAAACATATGTATAACATCAACAACAAGTTATAATGACAAGCAAAAATAGCTATAAATAAATAAATAAAATAAATAAATAAAAATAAAGGCGGCACGGTGGTGTAGTGGTTAGCGCTGTCGCCTCACAGTAAGGGTTCGAGCCCCGTGGCCAGCGAGGGCCTTTCTGTGTGGAGTTTGCATGTTCTCCCCATGTCCGCGTGGGTTTCCTCCGGGTGCTCCGGTTTCCTCCACAGTCCAAAGACATGCAGGTTAGGTTAATTGGTGACTCTAAATTGACCATAGGTGTGAGTGTGAATGGTTGTCTCTGTCTATGTATCAGCCCTGTGATGACCTGGCGACTTGTCCAGGGTGTACCCTGCCTTTCGCCTGTAGTCAGCTGGGATAGGCTCCAGCTTGCCTGTGACCCTGTAGAACAGGATAAAGCAGCTAGAGATGATGAGAAATAAAAATATTAACAATGAAATAAAAATGTGTTAACATGTATGAATTAGAATTTCTAAACAGCAGTTAAATGGGCTTTTAAATATCTTTTGAAACATTTTATAGAATTTCATTTCCTTCAGTTCTGCTATCTTCAGAGCATAATTATCAGACTGTATCCTCACGTCGAAGTCCTTTGCTTCAGGATGGTTATTATCAAGAACAAGTGGGCTATCTTTTTTGACATACAGGATCCTTGTGAAAGCTTCACCATCTTTCTTTTGGTACCAGTGGACATAGTCTGTGGATAATCCGGTCACTTTACAGCTGATATACGCACTTTTGCCTGCCTCTTTTGTCATCGAGAGATCCTTTTGCTCCAGTTTCACTCCCAGAACAGCTTCTGTCATCAAAAGTAATCAGAAAAGAAACAGCAATTTTGGTATTTCATTTTCTGTATTCTCTTTGTTTTTTATAGTTTTACTGATGTAATGTGATACTTACCTGTGACCAAAAAGAAGAAAACAGCATACATCACTGTAAACATTTTGATCTGGATGAAAAATAAATGCTTTCAGCTGAGCACTCTTTGTTATACTCTACTACAACATTTTTTTTTTGATAGGACAGTGTAGAGAGACAGGAAATGAGTGGGAGAGAGAGACAGGGAGGGATCGGGAAATGACCTCGGGTCAGAATCAAACCCGTGTCCCTGGATTTATGGTATGGTGCCTTAGCCATCTGAGCCACGACACCCCCTACTCTACTACAACATGAGTCTTTCCTTTATAAAGTAATGATGTCATTTCCTGGGTTGGGGATTTACCACCTTGTCAGCCATTACCCGAGATTTGATGTATTTCCTGATTATTGAACAGGAAAAAAAAACAATGCTAGAAATAAAGCAAGACATTTGGCGTTAGTAGTTATTCTGGGAATACATAGAATATTTAATTTCCAAAGCTTGCTTGCCAATTTTAGCATTGCTTATGTTTTTTTTTTTTTTTTGCCACCTTGGTGGTTAATATAAGGGCAGAATTCCCACTGAAGCAAAATATGTACGCTCAACAAAATGTAGACAGGTAAATAATGGCAATTTCATGTTAAACATTAAGTATATATGTAAAAAAAAAAAGTTGAGAAGGTATGAAAAATGCAAAGAAAAAAACAAAGCAGTGATGGCTAAATTTACTTTGATTTGTATTTCATTGCAGACAGTCTGATCCAAGATATTTCATGTTTTGTCTGGTCAGCTTAATTTAATGTGGTTATTTCCATCATTCCTGCATTTCAGGCCTGCAACACATTCCAAAAAAAAAAAAAAGTTGGGATGGGGACCATTTAGGGCTATTAATGAGGTAAAATAATTTTTGAATAATGATGCAATTTGAAATAATGATGCGGTTTGAAACAGGTGATGTCAACAGGTGATTGTCATCCTGATTTGGTACAAAAGCAGTATCTAGGAAAGGCCAAGTCTTTGAGGAGTAACAACGGGTCAAGGATCTCCAGTTTGTCAACAAATACATGAGAAAATTATCAAAATGTTTAAAAGCAATGTTCCTCAAAGCACGATACAAATGGACTTGGATACTTCACCTTCTGTGGTGCATATCATCAAACAGCTCAAGGAATCTGGAGGAATTTTGGCGTGCAAAGGGCAAGGGCACAAGCCTTTGCTGAACACCTGTGGTCTCCGATTCCTCAGACGGCACTGCATCAAGGACCATCATTCATCTATAGCTGATCTAACCACATGGTCTCGGGATTACTTTGGCAAACCTTTGTTAAGCACTACAATACAGAGTTACATCCACAAATGCCAGTTAAAACTTTACTTTGCCAAAAGGAAGCCTTATGTTAACTGTATCCAGAAGTGTCATCGACTTCTCTGGACTTGGAGGCATCTGGGATGGAACATCACACATTGGAAACATGTATTATGGTCAGACGAATTAGGATTTCAGGTCTTTTTTGGAAGAAAGGGACATGATATTGCTTTGGACCAAAGATGAAAAGGACCATCCAGATTGTTACCAGCAACAAATCCAAAAGTCAGGGTCTGTCATGGTATGGGGTTGTGTCAGTGCCCTTGGCAAAGGTAACTTAGACTTATGTGATGGCAGCATTAATGCAGAAAAGTCCACTGAGATTTTGGAGCAACATATGCTGCTTCAAAGTGACATATTTTCCAGGGCTATTTCAACAAGACAATGCAAAACCACATTCTGTACACATTACAAAGGAATGGCTGTGGAAGGGTTCTTATCCCCTCTGTCCCCAACAGAGAATGTGTGGTGAATTTTGAAATGAAAAATATGAGAACAACAGTCCCATACTGTTGCACACTTTCAGATCTGTTTGCAGGAAGAATGGGACAAAATAACACCTGAATCACTTGGTGTGTTCAGTCCCTAAACATCTTTTGAGTGTTGTGAGAAGGAATGGCAACATTACCAAGTAGTAAATGCTTTACCATCCCAACTTTTTTTGAAATGTGTTGCAAGAATCAAAATTGAAATAAGTATTTAATTTTTAAAAATAAATAAATACAGTTCATGACTTAAAACATCAAATAATGTGCTGCTGCATTGTTTTGAGTGCAATACAAGTAAAAGATTATTTACAGATCATTGAGTCATTTCAATTTCAACATACTGTCCCAACATATATATAATTATTCTGTCCACATTCACTAGATATGAGCAATCATGTGCTCTGATTAGCTACTCTACTACTAGGCTATCAGCTCATATTCTGTGAATCGAGAAAAACAAAATGGCGGAGTGTATTGCTGAACCAACTGGGGACAAAATAAAAACCCGACTCAAAAACAAAACCCCCTAAAATACAAAAAACAAAATATGGAATAAAAGTATTTGATGGTAAGAACTTCTCTTTTTTAGTTTTCAAGAATTATTATTATTATAGCCTTTTTCACAATTGCTACTGTCATTTTCCCAGTTTGTTTACATTCTAAGCAGAAATGATTGTGTTGGACATTTTGTATAAAGTTTTTATTTACCGAATTTGCATAAAATAAAAAAGCTCTGTTTCTCAAAATCCAGTGAATGTCGATAGAATAAAACAGTTATTCCACTCAATCTCATCATACATGAACTGCTCATGTATTCATGTATGACTCGATTTCATGGAGTAACTGTTATATATACACAGCACCCTCCACAATTATTGGTACCCCTTGTTAAGATATGTTCTTAGGCTTCTAATAAATTAATTTTTTTAATAATGTAGGACAACAATGCAAAAAAAGAGAAAAATCCAACCTTTAATTGAAGTGCATTTATTCAGTGGGGAAAAAATTCCACATTAAGAAATAATTATTTTACATGAAATAATGTGTGCCACAATTATTGGCACCCCGATGTTAATATCAAATCAAATCAAATCAAGTTTATTTGTATAGCGCTTTTAACAATAAACATTGTCGCAAAGCAGCTTTACAGAATTTGAATGACTTAAAACATGAGCTAATTTTATCCCTAATCTATCCCCAATGAGCAAGCCTATGGCGACGGTGGCAAGGAAAAACTCCCTCAGACGACATGAGGAAGAAACCTCGAGAGGAACCAGACTCAAAAGGGAACCCATCCTCATTTGGGCAACAACAGACAGCCTGACTATAATATTAACAGTTTTAACAGGTATAACCCTCAACTGTCCTCATGGGGCCGTCCTTCACAGGAGCGGTGCGATAAAACTCCGACCAGACACAGGGCACCAGGATGGATTAAGCAGGTCTGAGGGGCAGAAGAGGCCAGCAACTCAATCCCAGGATCAACATGTAACTCAGAGGGACAGATTGGGGGGGGAGGAAGAGAGAGAGAAAGAAAACACGTTGTTAGGTATGCCCTAAAAATGACAAGTATTAAATATGTGTGGTAGGCTCGCAGAGACGAGAGTCTTTACATCAGGCATAACACACAACAATGGCATGTTAATATGGTAAAATATATCATGACCTGCTCTGGCTGGATGCTTGATTGGGTGATGGGAGCACACTCCTCAGCAATGATGAGATGCAGATGGGACCCTTAGGGCTGGCCAAGACAATTCAGTTACATTTCACCGGGTCTGGGACATGCGACAGAATGTCTGACGGCCGATTCCCTGCAGGCTACGACAGCCAGTCGAGGTCTCCACCCTCTCCACCAAAAGATTTCCTGTTGACTCCATGTAACTCAGAGGGACAGATTTGGGGTGGGGGGGAGGGAAAGAAAACACAGTTGGTTAGGTATGCCCAATGTCACCTGAATAAGTAGAAACAGTATACATATTGCACCGAGTACAAGCAGGGACTCCGGCAACTAACTATGACAGCATAACTAAAAGGAGAGAGCCAGAAGGTAACACAGGCATGAGGGAGCCCCGGGACATAAAGCAGCCAGCCACTACACCGTCAACAAACTCGAGTGAGCAAGCGAGTGGGGACTGACAGCATCCATACATCCCAGTTTACCAAAACACTCTATGTCTGAGGACCCTCCAGATCTACTCCTTTACCTCATAAACACCATTAACAAAAGGCTTGACTAAACAGATATGTTTTCAGCCTAGACTTAAATGCTGAGACTGTGTCTGATTCCCGAACATTACTTGGAAGGCTGTTCCATAACAGTGGGGCTTTGTAGGAAAAGGCTCTGCCCCCTGATGTAGCCTTCACTATACGAGGTACCAGCAGATAGCCTGCACCTTTTGATCTAAGTAGGTGTGGCGGGTCATAGAGGAGCAGAAGTTCACTCAGGTACTGTGGTGCGAGACCATTTAGTGCTTTAAAGGTCAATAGTAGTATTTTATAATCAATACGAAATTTGATTGGGAGCCAATGCAGTGTGGATAAGACAGGCGTGATGTGGTCATATTTTCTAGTTCTAGTAAGGACTCTTGCTGCTGCATTTTGAACTAACTGGAGCTTGTTTATGCACTTATTGGAACATCAAGACAGTAAGGCATTACAATAATCCAACCTGGAGGTAACGAAAGCATGGACTAGTTTTTCTGCATCATGCAATGACATTAAATTTCTTATCTTTGCAATATTTCTGAGATGAAAGACCCAGTGACGACCCATCTTCAGCTTTCAGGCAGAGGCCACCATATTTTGATTTAAAATGTCCTGGTATTTCAAAGAGTTCATGATGCCATGCACCCTAACAAGGTTCCCGGGTCCTTTGGAAGAGAAACAGGCCCACAGCATCACTGATCCTCCCCCATACTTCACAGTGGGCATGAGGTGCTTTTCTGCATACTCATCTTTTGTGATGTATTAGAGTGTTTGTTGCCAAAAGCTCTATCTTGGTCTCATCTGACCAAAGCACACGGTCCCAGTTGAAGTCCCAGTACTGCTTAGCGAACTCCAGATGTTTACGTTTATGCTTGTAAGTGAGAAAAGGCTTTTTCCGTGCATGCCTCCCAAACAGCTTGTTGGCATGTAGATAGCACATGATAGTTGTTATGGAGACTTTGTGACCCCAAGATGCTACTCTTTGATGCAATTCTCTAACAGTGAGCTTTGGAGAACTTTTTACTTCTCTTACCATCCTTCTCACTGCGCATGGTGGCAAGATAAACTTGCATCTTCATCCAGGCTTGTTTGCCACTGTTCCAGTTGTTTTAAACTTCTTGATGATTCCTCTGACTGTAGATATGGGCAGGTGGAGGCGAGTGGCTATTTTCTTGTAGCCATTGCCTGACTTATGAAGGTCGACACATATCTGCTTTGCTTGAATGGTGTGTTCTCTTGTCTTTCCCATGTTGAAGAGTGAATAAGAGAAATAGGCCTCTGTGTCACATCATATTTATAACCCAGGGAAACAGGATGTGATGAATTACTAATTAAAGGTTCCTAGATACTCTGATCAACTTTATAAACTACAGTAGAAATGACAGAAATGCTTCAATTACATTAATTTTCTAGGAATTGTTATGGGTGCCAATAATTGTGGAACAGCTGATTTAATGAAAAATAAGTATTTCTTAGTCAGGGATTTTTTTTAATTCACTTGAGTTAAGGGTGACATTTTCTTACAGTTTTTAGTCTGAGATTATGCTTCTGCAATAAAAATTGAATTTATTTTAAGGCTTTTAACACATCTTAACCAGGGGTGCCAATAATTGTGGAGGGCGCTGTACAACATCCAGTTGGATGTTGTTCCAGTTGGATGTTGTTCCAGTTGGATGTTGTTGGGCTGTTTTGACTGACACGTCTCTTCAACATTGCGTGGAGGTTGGGGACAGTGCCTCTGGATTGACAGACTGGGGTGGCATTCCCCCTTTTTAAAAAGGGGGACCAGAGAGTGTGTTCCAACTATAGAGGGATCACACTTCTCAGTCTCCCTGGGAAAGCCTATGCTGAGGTGCTGGAGATGAGAGTCTGGTCGATAGTCAAACCTCGGATTCAGGAGGAACAATGCATTTTTTGTCCTGGTCGTGGAACACTGGACCAGCTCTTTACCCTTGCAAGGGTACTGGAGGGTGCATGGGAGTTTGCCCAATCAGTCAACATGTATTTTGTGGACCTGGAGAAGGCTTACGACCATGTCCCTCATGGTGCCCTGTGGGGGGTGCTTCGGGAGTATGGGGTTCAGGGCCCACTACTGCAGGCCATTCGGTCCCTGTATGACCAGAGCAGGAGTTTGGTTTGCATTGCTGGCAGTAAGTCAGACTCATTCCTGGTGCATGTTGGACTCCGCCAGGGCTGTCCTTTGTCACCGGTTCTGTTCATAACTTTTATGGACAGAATTTCTAGGTACAGCCAAGGGGCGGAGGGTGTCTGGTTTGGTGGCATCACGTCTCTGTTTTTTGCGGATGATGTGGTCCTGTTGGCTTCATCAATCTGTGGCTTACAGCATGCGCTGGGACAGTTTGCAGCTGAGTGCGAAGCGGCTGGGATGAGAATCAGCACCTCCAAGTCCATGGCCATGGTTCTCAGCCGGAAACAGGTGGAGTGCCTACTCCAGGTTAGGGGGGAGTTGCTACCTAAAGTGGAGGAGTTTAAGTATCTCGGGGTTTTATTCATGAGTGAGGGTAAGGGGGAGTGGGAGTTGGACAGACGGCTCGGGGCAGCGTCAGCAGTGCTGCGGATGCTAAACCAGTCTGTTGTGGTAAAGAGAGAGCTGAGCCAAAAGGCAAAGCTCTCAATTTACTGGTCCATCTATGTTCCCACTCTCACCTATGGTCATGAGCTATGGGTAGTGACCGAAAGAATGAGATCGTGGATACAAGTGGTAGGAATGAGTTTTCTCTGCAGGGTGGCTGGGCTCTCCCTTAGAGACAGGGTGAGAAGCTTGGTCATTCGGGAGAGACTCAGAGTAGAACTGCTGCTCCTCCATATCGAAAGGAGTCAGTTGAGGTGGTTCAGGCACCTTGTTAGGATGCCCCCTGGACGCCTCCCAAGGGAGGTTTTCTGGGTATGCCCCACTGGGAGGAGACCCCAGGGCAGACCCAGGACACGCTGGAGAGATTACATCTCTCGGCTGGCCTGGGAATGCCTTGGTATTCCCCCAGAAGAGCTGGTGGAGGTGGCCAAGGGGAGGGAAGTCTGAGCTGCTCTGCTTAGGCTGCTACCCCCGTGACCTGGATCCAGATAAGCAGTAGAAGATGGATGGATGGATGGATGGATATATATATATATATATATATATATATATATATATATATATATATATATGGATGGATGGATCCATATACACTAGCAGGTTACTTGGCGTTGCCCAGGTTTTGCAAAATTCTGGGTTGCCCCCAGACTTCCATGTCAAATTTGGTGAAGATCCATAGAGAAATGGTGATGTTAACCCAAGACAAACAAAACTCCAAACATCCACCACCCAGGGACCTCCCTGGGTCCCGTACATGAATTTTGTTTATATCTGCAAAATTCCGGGTCATCCTCAGACCTACTTGCCAAATTTGGTGAAAATCCATTGAGAAATGGCGACATTAGCTCAAGACAAACAAGCAAACAAACAAACTTTGCCTCTTATTATATAGATTTTTACTTGGGCACGATATCAATATGTAAGCATTACATTACATCCAGAAATTCTGCCCTTAATTTAAATACAAGAATCCATGAATCATTTTTCCTGTGTAATCATAAAGAACATAATTATCATACTGAATATCCTTTCATCACACTCGTACTGTTTGACTTTATTGTATACAGATCTGTAAGAATTATTTATAATCTCACTATCCAGTGTCACCTGGTAGAGTATTAGTGCCCTCTTGAGTTCCTCTCAAGGTTTCTTCTTCAGTTTTTCCTTACCACATGTTGCTCATTAGAGATCTAAATATAAATCTCTATACAAGTTTCTCTAAAGTTGCCTTGTGTCCCTGTCTTTTTTTGTCTCACTATCCTTGTGAGGATTTTTTTGTCCCTTTCTATCATTAAAAGCACTATGCAAGTAAAATTCAGTTGAATACATCCATACTTATTGTTCCACCTTTCTTTTACTCTCTCCCCCCCCCACATGCATTTTGATCAGAAACTAAAACAATTTAAAATCTATATTACAGACATCAACACTTTACTTAATACTTCATCTTTATTGAATCAATTGTTTATAAACATTTATAAACCTTTAAAAGGTTTCATACATATCATGCAATTATGATACAAATAATGTGTTAGTTATTGCCATTATTAATTATTTACTGTATTTAATGTTACTGTATTAAGTAATTAAGGAAATACTACTGTATTAAACATTGCTTATTCATGTTTTATATTGCAAAGTTTAAATTCAATATTTAACATAAAAGTAATTTCAAATAATACATAATTTAACCCTTGTCATGCTCAGGAGCTCTTCTTTCCTTTATGCATTATATTTTAATTTGTTGCAAACTGGCACACTTAGACTGGATGATCTGTCATCTCTGATGTGACATTGTGTTCAGATAGGCCCTCTTTGATATTCAGGATATTCAGTATGATAGGCTGTGTAGCTTATATATGTTTGGTGACAGTAGAGTTATCAGTGTTTGAATGAATGTAGTTAAGAGACTTCTAGAGTTCCTGTTGTGGTTGTGTAGCATCAGAGTTATTGTACACACTGTGAATGTTTACTGTCACTGTGGGAGCTTTCCCAGCTGGCACAGTAATAAATGCCTGAGTGACTTTCTTTCAGTCCTTCTATCTTCAGAGTATAATAATCCGACTGTACTTTTATTTTAAAGTCCCCTGCTTCAGGATGATTGGGATCAATAACAGGATCCTGGCTTCCACTTCTGACATATAGGATCCTTTTGAGACCTTCATCTTTTTTCTTTTGGTACCAGTGGACATAATTGCTTGTGGCTAATCCGGTCACTTTGCAGCTGATGTACACACTTTTGCCCTTCTCTTTTGTCATGGAGAATTGTTTTTGCTCTAGTGTCACTCCCAGAACAGCTTCTGTAAAATAATAATAATAATAATAATAATAATAATAATAATAAAAGTAAATCCCAGAACAATCCCAGAATAGCTTCTGTAATGAAAAATAATCAGAAAAACATCAATTCTGGTATTTTGTTTTCTTTTTTCCCCTCTTTTTTATCTTGTGATCAGATTCTTACCTGTGACCAAAGAGAAGAGAACAGCATATATGCCTATAAGCATGTTGATTTGGATGTAAAATAAAGTTTCCTCTCAGAGTAGTTTTTGTCTTAATGTGGGGATAGAACATGAGTCTTTCCTTTCTCAATTAATGATGTCATTTCCTGGGGTGGGGATTGGCCAACTTGTCAGCCAACATTAACCCAGACTTGGTGTATTAGTAATTTTCTTATTACTGAAAATAATAATAATAATAATAATAATAATAATAATAATAATAATAATATAAGACATTTTATTATAAATCATCTAATTTGTGCTAGTTCTAGGAATAGGTGAAAATGAAGGAAATTTGACACTAATTTTTACAATCCCAAGTCCAAAAAAGTTGAGACACTGTGTAAAACACAAATAAAAATAGAATGTGAAGATTTGCAAATCATGGAAACCCTACATCTCATCTCATCTCTCATCTCATTATCTCTAGCCACTTTATCCTGTTCTACAGGGTCGCAGGCAAGCTGGAGCCTATCCCAGCTGACTACGGGCGAAAGGCGGGGTACACCCTGGACAAGTCACCAGGTCATCACAGGGCTGGCACACAGACACAGACAACCATTCACACTCACATTCACACCTACGGTAAATTTAGAGTCACCAGTTAACCTAACCTGCACGTCTTTGGACTGTGGGGAAAACCGGAGCACCCGGAGGAAACCCATGCGGACACGGGGAGAACATGCAAACTCCGCACAGAAAGGCCCTCGCCGGCCACGGGGCTCAAACCCAGACCTTCTTGCTGTGAGGCGACAGCGCTAACCGCTACACCACCGTGCCGCCCCAGAAACCCTACATTTCATTGAAAATAGTACAAAGACAACATATCAAATGTTGAAACTGAGAAATTTTATTGTTTTTGAAAAATACATGTTCATTTTGATTTTGATTTCAGCAACACATTTCAGAAAAGTTGGAACAGGAGCAATAAAAGACTGAAAAAGTTGTGTAATGCTAAAAAAGCCTAATTTGGTTAATTGGCAACAGGTCAGTAATATGATTGGGTATAAAACAAGCATTCCAGAGAGGCTGAGTCTCTCAGAAGTAAAGATGGGGAGGGGTTCACTGCTTTGTGAAAGACTGTGTGAGAAAACAGTGCAACAATTTAAGAATAATGTTCCTCAATGTAAAATTGCAAAGAATTTGGGGATCACGTCATCTATGGTACAAAATATTAATAAAAGATTCAGAGAATCTGGAGAAATCTCTGTGTGCAAGAGACAAGGCTGAAAACTAACATTGGATGCCTGTGATCTTCAGGCCCTCAAGGGCAGACACGTGTCTGTAGTGGAAATCACTGTATGGGCTCAGGAACACTTCAGAAAAGCATTTTCTGTGAAAGCAGTTCATTACTGCATCCACAAATGCAAGTTAAACCCATATATAAACAATGTTCAGAAACACCGCCACTTTCTGGGTCTGAGCTCTTTTACGATGGATTGAGGCGAAGTAGGAAATTGTCTCGAGGTCTGACGAATCAAAATTAGAAATTCTTTTTAGAAATCATGGACACCACGTCCTTCAGACTAAAGAGGAGAGGGACCATCTGGCTTGTTATCAGTGCACAGTTCAAAAGTCAGCATCTGTGATGGTATGAGGGTGCATTAGTGCACATGACATGAGTAGCTTGTACATCTGGGAAGGCATCATTAATGCTGAATGATATATACACATTTCAAAGCAATATGCTGCCATCCATCCAATTTTTTTCAGGGAAGGCCTTCCTTCTTTCAGCAAGACAATGCTAAACCGCTGCACATATTAAAACTGCATGGCTCTGTACTAAAAGAGTCTGAGTGCTAAACTGGCCTGCCTGCAATCCAGACTTGTCTCCCATTTAAAACTTTTGGTGCATTATAAAGTGCAAAATGTGACGAAGGAGATCCTGAATTGTTGAGCAGCTAAAATTGTATATCAGGTAAGAATGGGACAACATTTCTCTTTCAAAACTACAGCAATGTGTCTCCTCAGGTCCTAAACATTTACAGAGTGTTGTTTAAAGTAGAGGTGATGCAACACAGTGGTAAACACGCCCATGTCCCAACTTTTTTGAAACATGTTGCTGATATAAATTTCAAAATGAGGATACGTTAAAAAAAAATTCTCAGTTTCAACATTTGATATGTTGTCTTTGTACTATTTTCAATGAAATACAGGGTTACCATGATTTGCAAATGTGGCAGTGGGGGCGTGGTCAAGCATCGGTCTGTGACCAGGGGGCGGAGTCAGGGAAGGTAGGTGGCAGAATCACTGCACCTGATGTTGATTGTGTGTTTGTGTGTCTTCCCCAGTGACCGCGCCCTATTTAAGGAGAGAGCGAGAGCAGAGGAGGAGCTCTCTCCCCAACCAGACACCTGATGTGTGTGCGCGTCTGTGTGTGTGTACGAGAGTGTGCAAGAGACAACTGAAAAGTGTCAAAATAAAAAAGAGTTACGAAACTCAGCTCTGGCCTGCCGTCTTCTGTGCTCCTCCCACTCCTACAAACTGCTACAGTGGTGCCGAAACCCGGGACTGGAGCGCAGAAGAACAGCCCCATGGAGTCCTCCCCTTTCGCCGACCTGGTCCACGCCCTCGCCACGGGCCAGCAGAGCCAGCACCAGGCACTAGTCACCCTCGGAAGGAGCAAGAGCAACGGTTTGAGGCCCTGGTGTTGGCACAGCAGGAAGATCGACAGGCGTTCCGGCACTTCCTCGCATCGGTGGGGTCCACCACCTCCACCGCCGCAGGCCCTTCCCCCCTCACCCTAATGAAGATGGGCCCGCATGACGACCCCGAGGCCTTCCTCACGCTCTTCGAGCAGGTAGCAGAGGCCTCGGGCTGGCCTGTGGAACACCGCACGGCGCGCCTCCTCCCCCTGCTAACGGGTAAGGCGCAGCTGGCCACGCTACACCTCCCCGCCGACCGCCGGCTGGTCTACGCAGACCTCCACCGGGCTGTCCTCCAGCATGTGGGGTGCACCCCTGAACAGCAGTGACAGCGCTTCTACGCTCTGCGCTTGGAGGAAGTCGGCCGGTTGTTCGCATTTGGCCAGCAACTCCGGGACGCCTGCTGGCGGTGGTTGAGGGCTGACAACCGCGACACCAAGGGAATCATTGATCAGGTGGTACTGGAGCAGTTCATCGCTCGCCTACCAGCAGGAACCGCAGAGTGGGTCCAGTGCCACTGCCCGGCATCGCTGGATCAGGCCATCGAGCTGGTGGAGGACCATTTGGCGACTGTCCCGATGGCAGGACAGCAGACAACCTCTTCTTCCCTCTCCTCTCTCTCTCTCTCTCTCTCCCCTCCTGTGTCTCGTCCTCGCCCCGTTCCCCCACCACGGAGGTGGGGGCTGGAGCCACTCCAGCCGGCCCGCCGCACCTGCGGTGCCCTCCCATTTCTCCCTTCTGTGTCTGTCTCTCCCCCCCTCAGGTGAGTAAGCCCCAGAGTGCCGGAAGCCCGGCGGAGGAGCCCCAGAGCGCCAGAGGAAGCCTGGGCCGGTTTGCTGGCCCTGCAGGGAGCCAGGCCACCTCCAACAGCAGTGCTCGGCAATGGAGGTGGGCGCGGTGGTTCGGATCCCCAACGTGCCAGGAGCCGCCCTCAATCGGGCCGGAGCGTATCGCATACCGGTGAGTGTCCAAGGGGATACATATCAGGCATTGGTGGACTCCAGCTGTAATCAGACCTCAATCCACCAAAGCCTGGTGCAAAATGGGGCATTGGTGGGAACACAATTGGTGAAGGTGTTGTGTGTGCACGGGGATGTTCACAACTACCCTTTAGTGTTGGTCCACATTCTTTTTCGAGGGGAAAAATTTAGAGTAAAGGCGGCGGTTAATCCTCACCTTACCCACTCGATAATTTTGGGGACTGATTGGCCGGGATTTGGGGAATTAATGAGTCATTTAGTGACGAGTGGGTCCTGCCATAGTTCCGCAGGGGGAGGTCCTGGTGTCGCATTGGCGGGAGCAGCTGTCACAGAGCCGTCTACGTCATCTCTGCGTCAGAGTGAGGAGCCGCAGGCTCCTCCTCCTTCTATTGGGGAATCCCTTGTGGATTTCCCATTAGAGCAGTCGCGAGACAAGACTCTGCAGCATGCGTTTGACCAAGTGAGAGTAATCGATGGTCAAACGCTCCAGCCAAATGCCACCTTGTCCGTCCCCTACTTCTCAATTATGAAGGATAGATTATACCGAGTGATGCAGGACACTAAGACTAAAGAACAAATCACGCAGCTTTTGATTCCAAAAAGCCGCCGGGAATTGGTATTCCAGGCGGCTCACTTTAATCCCATGGCTGGACAATTAGGGCAGGATAAAACACTAGCCTGAATAATGGCCCGGTTCTATTGGCCAGGAATTCGCGGCGATGTCCATAAGTGGTGTACGGCATGCCGCAAATGCCAGTTAGTAAATCCAGTGGCCATTCCAAAAGCGCCTTTGCGCCCTCTCTCATTAATCGAGACTCCGTTCGAAAGGATTGGGATGGATCTCGTCGGGCCATTAGATCAGTCAACACGAGGGTATCGCTTTATATTAGTTCTAGTGGACTATGCAACACGATACCCGGAAGCAGTGCCTCTTCGCAATATCTCAGCACGCAGTATTGTGGAAGCGCTCTTCCGCATCATCTCCTGAGTTGGAATCCCCAAAGAGATTCTGACTGATCAAGGCACCTCGTTTATGTCACGAACACTGAACGAACTGTATGGGTTATTAGGAATTAAGCCAATCCGCACCAGCGTTTATCACCCACAAATGGACGGCTTAGTAGAACGATTCAATCGCACCCTCAAAAATATAATTAAGAAATTTGTAAGCGAGGATGCACGTAATTGGGATAAATGGCTTGAACTCTTGTTATTTGCAGTGCAAGAGGTCCCACAAGCCTCCACGGGGTTCTCCCCGTTCGACTTGTTATATGGGCATAAGCCGTGCAGCATTTTAGATGTGCTGCAAGAAAATTGGGAGGAGGGACCTTCACCAAGTAAAAATGAGATTCAATACGTTATTGACCTGCCCGCAAAACTCCACACACTCACCCACCTAACCCAGGAGAATTTGCGGCAGGCTCAAGAACGGCAAACCTGCCTGTATAACAAGGGTACGCGCCTTAGGGAGTTCGCACCGGGAGAAAAAGTACTCGTACTGTCGCCCACATCAAGCTCCAAATTAATCGCCAAGTGACACTGACCCTTTGAGGTCACACGGCGAGTCGGGGACGTCGACTATGAGGTGAGGCGAACGAACAGGGGTAGGGCGCTACAGATTTACCACCTCAATCTTCTCACACTCTGGAACGAGGAGGTCCCCGTGGCGTTGGTGTCAGTGGTTCCGGAGAAGGCAGAGCTGGGGCCGGAGGTTCAAAAGGGAACAATGGCATCGCGTACCTCTCCGGTCCTCTGATGGATAGGGTCCTCCGCCCCCACGCCACCTACGCGGCCGCATACTTAAATGACATCATTATCTATAGTAATGACTGGCCGCGGCACCTACAACATCTGAGGGCCGTCCTTAGGTCACTGAGGCAAACGGGTCTCACAGCCAACCCGAAGAAGTGTGCGATTGGGCAGGTGGAAGTATGGTATCTGGGCTTCCACTTGGGCAACGGGCAGGTGCGTCCCCAAATTAACAAGACAGCAGCAATTGTGGCCTGCCCGAGGCCCAAGACCAAAAAGGGGGTGAGACAGTTCCTGGGGCTGGCTGGCTCCTATCGTAGGTTTATACCTAATTATTTGGATGTCGCCAGCCCGCTGAATGATCTCACTAAAAAGGGGGCACCAGATCTGGTCCAGTGGATGGAGCAATGCCAGCGGGCTTTCTCTGAGGTGAAGGCTGCACTGTGTGGGGGGCCACTGTTACACTCCCCTGACTTTTCTCTCCCCTTTATGTTACAGACGGATGCATCGGACAGAGGGCTGGGGGCTGTTTTGTCCCAGGAGGTGGAGGACCACCCAGTGCTGTACATCAGTAGGAAGCTGTCGGTGCATGAGGGGCGCTACAGCACCATTGAAAAAGAGTGCCTGGCGATCAAGTGGGCGGTCCTCGCCTTCCGTTACTACCTGCTGGGACGCCCTTTCACCCTCTGTTCGGACCACGCACCCCTCCAGTGGCTCCACCGCATGAAGGATGCCAACGCGCAGATCGCCCGTTGGTATCTGGCACTCCAAACCTTTAACTTCAAGGTGATCCACAGGCCGGGGGCGCAGATGGTCATGGTGGACTTCCTCTCCTGTCAAGGGGGGGGAGGGGGAGCCGGCTGCAGCCCGGACGGCTGCCCGGCCTGTGTCGGGCGGTGGGGGTATGTGGCAGCGGGGGCGTGGTCAAGCCTCGGTCTGTGACCGGAGGGCGGAGTCAGGGAAGGTAAGTAGCAGAATCACTGCACCTGATGTTGATTAACGTGTGTTTGTGTGTCTTCCCCAGTGAC
The DNA here is from genome assembly GCF_027579695.1 of Neoarius graeffei. Classification (NCBI taxonomy): domain Eukaryota; kingdom Metazoa; phylum Chordata; class Actinopteri; order Siluriformes; family Ariidae; genus Neoarius; species Neoarius graeffei. The sequence continues at coordinate 44,435,113 of NC_083569.1, forward strand.
CGCGCCCTATTTAAGGAGAGAGCAAGAGCAGAGGAGGAGCTCTCTCCCCAACCAGACACCTGATGACAACAGACTGCTGTTGGAAGTTTCAAATCTAGGTTAAAGACCAAGCTGTTTTCAGATGCTTTCTGTTAAATAATTAATATTGTCTTCTTTACATTTTTTATAATCTTTACTTTCTCTGCATGTTTTAAATTTACTTTAATTTTAACTTTATTCTATTTTATTCTTTATTCTATTCTGCTGGTTTCTTTTTTTTCTCCTCCTATTTGAACTTCTAATTCATTTTATTATTTTATTTCTACTGTTGTTTAATTCTTATTATTTTCTTTTAATTCTTTTAATTCTTTTAATTAATTGTTTTAGAATAAAAATAAAATTATTTTATGTAATTTTATTTCTCTATTGTTTACTGTTTTTGTTTTTACTTCTGTAAAGCACATTGAACTGCCATTGTGTATGAAATGTGCTATATAAATAAACTTGCTTTGCCTTGCCTTGCCTTGATGTGTGTGCGCGTGTCTGTGTGTGTGTTCGAGAGTGTGCAAGAGACAACTGAAAAGTGTCAAAATAAACAAGAGTTACGAAACTCAGTTCTGGCCTGCCGTCTTCTGTGCTCCTCCCACTCCTACAAACTGCTACAGTAAATTATTGCGTTCTGTTTTAATTTACAGTTTACACAGTGTCCCAACTTTTCTGGAATTGGGGATGTAATCATGTTACTTTGAGATCAAACTGATCTCAGCATAATCTCTTTATAAAGTAATTAAGCTAAGCACCTGAAGGTTTTGTAATAAATAATAATAACATATTTACACATTCCAGTTTTTGACACTTTTCTATGATTCTGGTATTCTGCAGGCCTGTACAGGCACATGCAGTGTGTACACTGTGCCACTGGTGGGCACACAAGATACTGCCAGTCCCACAAATATGAAAGTACACAGGAAACAGTGTTTCATTCATTTAACACAGGGGGGTAGTAGTGCTCATTATTAATAAAAGATCAGAAACTGGTTAAACAGCCATCACAATAATAACTGCATGCCTACATTGTCCTGCTGGACATTCAAGTCTGATAGATAGATAGATAGATAGATAGATAGATAGATAGATAGATAGATAGATAGATAGATAGATAGATAGATAGATAGATAGATAGATAGATAGATAGATAGATAGATAGATGGATGGATGGATGGATGGAGATGGAGGAGGCCCTACTGTCTGCACTTGTAGTCATTGACTTTGGCGAGTTGCATCCATCTTGTTGTTTGCTGCACAACTAATCCATGTGCTGGTCCTCACTGATGATCAAGACACCTCCAGTGATTCTGCTTGATTGTGGTTGTGAGCACTTTTTCTTCGAAAGAGAAATAGCAATCGTTGACTTTGCAGGCATGTGCAAATAAGGACCAAAAAGTCAGCCAGTTTGCCAGGGCACTGCTAGGAAAATGCCTTGCTTTATTTTAGGATAGACAGTAGTGTTCACTAATCACTAGATAGACAGTAGTGTTCACTAAATACCAAACTCTGCCCTCTCCCACTTGCATGAGAGAACAAATGTGCTCCTCCTTATGCAAACCTCTACTGCAAACATCTCTAACATACAGATTAATGTCACAGCTTTCAGTACACATTCAGAAGGATTTCAAGACTGCAACGTAAACTGGGTAATGTGCTTTAAATTGTGCCTGAATTGTAAAAACACTAATGGTTAACTGACATATCAATACAAGGTGAGTGGCAAAACCTCTTACCTTCAACAAGACTTAACTAACTTGTGATCTAATCTGATGTTAGATGCAAGCTGTGCTCATTCTGCAATATCATAAAACAAGAAGTCTACAAATCAAGCAAACTGCCTGACATTCACTGGTTAACCATTTTTTTAAAAAAAGCTGTGCTTGAGTGGGACTGCTCTGCTGTAGTCTTTGCTGATTGTGCAGAAATGCTTGTGCAGGAGGTGACTAAGGCTACATCCACACGACAACGGCAACGAGATGTTATTTAAAAATATATCGCGTCCAAATGGGCAACAATCAGTAAAATATCAGGTCCATATGGCAACGCAACGCTTGCTGAAAATGATGCAATACACATGCCACACCTCTAGGGGCACTGTAAGACGGTCCCTTCGGAGACACCAGAACAATAGAAGAAGTAAGGACGCATGCGCATAAACTATTATACGCGAGACTTCATATTAGCCACAAAGTCAGGAAAATCTGTTCGTAAAATTACATTATAATGACCAAATACAATGAAAAGTATTTTTCCAGTCTCACCTGTGAAAGGTAATCCCATGTGATCTCGTTTGGACGGCAAACCTGTTGGTACAGTTAAATGCAGCTAATCTTTATTCTCCGCTTTGACCTATCCAATATGGCGGCGAGGATGACGTATGATTCTATGCGGAAGGCGGCATCTTTAATGGTCCGGAATAAATTGAATACTACACGTTGATGGATTAATTTGTTGTTTCTCACCTGTGAAAGGTAATCCCATGTGATCTCGTTTGGACTGTAAACCTGTTGGTACAGTTAAAGGCAGCACATGAATCTTTATTCTCCGCTTTGACCTATCCAATATGGCGGCGAGGATGACGTATGATTCTACGTGGAAGGCGGCGTCTTTAATGGTCCGGAATAAATTGAATGATACACGTTGATGGATTAATTTGCTCCTCTACGCCCTTTTTGAGGAATGTATTGTCGGACTTAAACCATCATCTGAAGAGGTGAAATCGCTCCTTTTTTTCCCTATTTTTGCTGGCGGGATTGACTCTGCCCTAAGGGCAGAGTCTCTCTCTCTCTCTCTCACTTTGCACCATTACACAATAAATATTCACAGTGAAAATATTTTGTAAGCGCGTTTCATGAACCAAGTTATAGGATTTGTTGACAACTCGCATCGCATCGCAATGAGAAGATCATTGGCACTACTGGTGTTAAGAATCAGACCATTTTATAAATGAATATTTTGCTGTAGAGCTGCAGTGTTTGTACAATTGCATGTTTTTGCTTCACTATTACTGTCACTATTCTGCTTCTTGCATTACTACTGTGAACTAACACTGAACATAATCTCATCTCATTATCTCTAGCCGCTTTATCCTTCTACAGGGTCGCAGGCAAGCTGGAGCCTATCCCAGCTGACTACGGGCGAAAGGCGGGGTACACCCTGGACAAGTCGCCAGGTCATCACAGGGCTAACACATAGACAACCATTCACACTCACACCTATGGTCAATTTAGAGTCACCAGTTAACCTAACCTGCATGTCTTTGGACTGTGGGGGAAACCGGAGCACCCAGAGGAAACCCACGCGGACACGGGGAGAACATGCAAACTCCGCACAGAAAGGCCCTCGCCGGCCCCGGGGCTCGAACCCAGGACCTTCTTGCTGTGAGGCGACAGCGCTAACCACTACACCACCGTGCTGCCCCTGAACATAATAATAATAATATCCAAGCTCATGTTTCACTCTCACTAGTGCTCTGTAAGGCTTTTTCCTGGTGATATCCTGGTGATATTCGTTACACTTCTACCCGGCGTGAAGCACTCACAGCCATGTGGTTGTGACATCATCGTAAACAAATCCATTCTACTCATCCAGACGACTTCACAACGGCAACATTGCCAGATCTTTCCACTCTGGAACCCGTTCTCAAAAAGATTGCGTTTTGGGCACCCAAAACGCCGGTGCCATGTGGACGCCAGGCCTAAACGATAAGCAATTGTATCGGAGTCACCTGAATCCGTTGCCGTGTGGACAGGGCCTAAATGCGCCACCAAAGCTGACAGTAATAGACTCTAGTTAACCAAAATGCATACAGTGTAGAGAACAAAACATCTGGTTTCAGAGTGTTTTTCCCTGGCTCAATGATGTTATGGTGCAATATATTTGGTTTTTTGTGTTATTTTTCTTTTCAAAATACAACTCGTATTTATACTCACTATTTATTCCATTAAAATTATCTTTACGAAATTATACATTAAACTCAACATGGTATCAACATAGTAAATGTTGGCAAGAGAATAGTACTTTGTATCAAGTTAAATGTTAATAAAATGTTAGACAGTAGTAAGTAATTACCAAATGGGAAACCAACAAAACAGTATTATAAAAAAAAAATAGTTCTTCAATTGAACAATTAATGCAACCTACACTGATGATTATTATAGTCTTTGATTGCCATTATATAATTTAACTGAGTTTAAATCATTGAATGAAATCTTGAATAGTAATAATAATAATAATGGGCGGCATAGTGGTGTAGTGGTTAGCGCCGTCGCCTCACAGCAAGAAGGTCCGGGTTCGAGCCCCGTGGCCGGCAAGGGCCTTTGTGTGTGGAGTTTGCATGTTCTCCCCGTGTCCATGTGGGTTTCCTCTGGGTGCTCCGGTTTCCCCCACAGTCCAAAGACATGCAGGTTAGGTTAACTGGTGACTCTAAATTGAGCGTAGGTGTGAATGTGAGTGTGAATGGTTGTCTGTGTCTATGTGTCAGCCCTGTGATGACCTGGCGACTTGTCCAGGGTGTACCCCGCCTTTCGCCCGTAGTCAGCTGGGATAGGCTCCAGCTTGCCTGTGACCCTGTAGAACAGGATAAAGCGGCTAGAGATAATGAGATGAGATAAATAATAATAATAATACGAAGAAGCATATCAATAAGTGCAATAATCTAACCTAATGTTATGTAGTTTCACTAAGGTGTGTGGAGGGTTTTTTGTTTGTTTGTTTTTACTAAAGTATTTGAATATAACCAAAGTTATTTTCTTTGCAATTAGCTATATAATCAAACATAATCTAACTGCTGAACCACAAAGAAGAAGTTTTTGTGAAAATGCCACTATGGGAGTCCAGGTGCATCCTCACTGTTGAACTATCATTAAGCCCTAATAAAGGAAACTTTGCACATTTGAACATTCAATTTAACAGTGTAAAAGACTTATTCAGACTGACATACTGTGATAATAAATATAATAATAAATGTAGGATCTGAAAATAAATATGATTTTGTGAAATGTGAAAAAAATATATTAAACAACAATGAACATTGAATTAATCAAAATATAATTTTATGAATCTGACAAATTAAAATAGTTAAAATAAAAAGTATGATTAAAAAATAGCTTTTATCACCTGCACACATTACAGTTTCACAACTTTAATTTAGCATTTCTTGGTTTAATTAAGTTGGATGTATGAGTATCTGTGGGAGGGATGATCTCAACTCTATCAAATACAATAAATCTTGTTGTGTTAAAATGCCATGCTAACATTAACTTGTTCTTCAGAGTGTTCAAGGGGAACACAAAGCATGGTTTTCATTTGCTGTCACTACTTTCTACAGTGTGGTCTTAGTCTTTCCCCAACAGCCCAAAATCTCAGTGCTACCCTTTTTCATTTAGAAGTTTTCATTTACACTTTTTTCAAAATATGTTGTGTATATAGTATCTATATCACAGTATATTTCCCCAGTATACATTATATATATATATATATATATATATATATATATATATATATATATATATATATATATATATATATATATATATATATATATATATATATGCCGTTCAGGAAATTAATCTTTGAATATATTGAATGAAACATTGAATATATGGAATGAATCCCCGAATATATTGAATGAAACTTTGAATATATTGAATGAAACTCTGAATATATGGAATGAATCCCCGAATATATTGAATGAAACTCTGAATATATGGAATGAAACTCTGAATATATGGAATGAAACTTTGAATATATTGAATGAATCCCCGAATATATTGAATGAAACTTTGAATATATTGAATGAAACTTTGAATATACCGTGTCATCCAAGACCTGTTGGTGACATTATGAAGTCTTTCCAGATAGTTTGGTCAAGCATGGCAAACAGGAGATCTTCATTTTGTAGGCCAACGTTTTCCTTGATCAGTTTCTTAAGGGTCAGTAATGATTGACCACATCTTCGTTTGTTATCTGGTTGCCATAGAAGGACCTTGGCAGCCAGTTCATCATGGTGCATCACATGGCCAGCAAGGGTCAAACAGTGGTTACGAATGACCAATGAGATCTGTGGTAGGCCACCACAGAGTTGTTTGTTGGTGGTGTGGCTCTTCCAATAAACATTCAGGGCAGCACGAAGGAGGCGAGTGTAGTTTCTGTCAAGCTTTTTACTCAGGGTTTTGGTTAATGTCCACGTTTGGATCCATAGAGCAAGATAGACTCGACACACAATTTGATGACTTTGAGCTTTGTGGCTAAAACCGATTCTTTAATTTGGGGAAACCTTTAATGGTTGTATGTCGAACTGTACAACAAATTGTTTCCAAGTTAAAACCATGTTAATAAAATAAGAACTTTACAAAGAACACTTGAAGAAATAAAGGTGTACAAATAAGCATTCCGAGAATCACACAGATACTTCCTGTACAGCTAATAGTTTATCAGCTCAGCACATTGTGGTGAAGCTGCTGCATGCTTTTTATTTCCAGTAAACACATTCAGCTACCGTATATGTCAAAACAAAACAAAACGAAAACCCCACTCCAACCACATTTTCCTCCCACAGCAGTTTCCATTCTAATGAAAGTAATAAACTTCATAAAAATGCAATAGAATACTGTAGCTAAGCAAATGCTGTTTGGCTTAAAATGTGCAATGAAATATAGTATATAGTACGAACAGTGTTGCAGATTTGGATTAATGTGGGGGGAAATAATTTATATTGAATTATAGGGCCTACTTTGTGTTTTTGAAAAACAAAAAGAAACCCTTAAGGTAATTTTTCTGAGTAATTTATTGAAGAACATCTTGGCAATGCATCTATGTACAGTAGAGTAGGAACATTAAACTCCATCCTTAGCACAACTATTATTTACTCATCACTAATCTAAAAAGAACAAAAAAATCGGTTTGTCTGAAGACTTAATATTGAAAGTATTACCCGTTATGAGGAAATAGTAATTAGTCAGTTTTTTAAAAAATAGTAATATAGTAAGAGTAATCAGAGTTAAGACAAATATGTTGTAATGTAAATAAGAAAATAGATGTGGTAAATGTGTATTGTGTAGAAAACTCCTGGTGTGGTGTGTCGTGCTGTTTAGCTGATGGACTAATCAGCAAGCCTTGCTTCTGAGCATCTCCTTGTTTGCAGAATTTCTTTTGTACAGTAAGACAGAGATGGTGCAGAAAAACAGTATGTTTTTCACCAGCAGTATCACATACGTCATGCTGAACAGATGCAGACTGCGTCTCAGCTCAAACACATCTGCACAAGAGACACAAACGATTAATGCATCCATTTGAAATGCATGTAAATTTTACTCCAATCATTGTAGTATCATACAATGGAAATAGAAAACATTTTGTTTGATGCTGTATTAATATTGATTTTATTCTTATCCCATCCATATACACTGTATATGAAATATGTTTTAAACAGTTTCCAACAAGCAACCTAAAGCCTTCTTCTATTTGTTGTTCCTCTGGTGGAACCCTTCAAGGTTCTACTGCATGTCAAACACTATAACAGAGAGTTTTTGTTTTTAGAAAAGACAGAAGCCTATCTTGGAAGGCTAGAGCTGATGGATTTCCAGAGAACCCTTTAAGTGAAACAATATCTGACACAGAAACCATTAAAAATATGACAGATTTCTTTTTTTACCATATAAAGGTTTTTCATCCTCTTCCTCCTCCTCCTCTTTTCCATTGTTTACTTCTTGTTCTTTTTTAGGGGGTGGTGGACAGGTTTGAACAGGGACAGAATGAGGATCATCTAAGGAGTACCAAAGATTATAGAAGCATTTATATACATATAAACTGGACTAATCTGGTAACAAAAGCTTTTAATGAAATAAGAGCTGATCATTGCCTTGTTGTTGGAATATTGGAATGTCAACTCGCTGTTCCTTATCGTTGGTGTTGTGCTGAACAGAGCAGGTGAATTTATTGGTCTTCACTTTCTGTTGGTCTACAATGAGCATGCTGGTTATTTTGACCTCCTGATCCTCGTCTTTCTGCTCCAACTGCTCAGCATCTTTCAGCTCTACTTTTTTTCCACTCTGATCTTCTGCTTGCCATGTGAATCTCACTAGGTCTGGAAACATATCTCTTGCCTGGCACAGTAACACACGCTTTCCATTCAACTGTGGTTTGGACACTGGGTACACAGACACTTTGGGAATCTTCGGGCTATCATCTGTTAGTTTATAGGACACAATATAATTACTGAACAATCAACGTGTGATACCAACATGTATGCAGTATAACAACTTGTATTCTTGGTCAATCCAGAGCCTATCAATCTGGGTACAAGGACAAAGAATTCACCCCAGTTACATGCACCATTCACACACGTTTATACACTCATTCACACCTAGGGGAAATATACCATAGGCAATCCATATATGTGTATGTAACAGAACAGAAAAGGAATGTTTCAGACAAAAGTCCTTTGTCAGCCATTTAAGCAATTGGTTAAAAAAAAGTTTTTTGTTGGCAGATGGATAGGTTCTGGCCTTCCTCTTCTAACCGCTGACATCTTTAGTCAACAAGGAGTTTCCACCCACAGAACTGTCACTCACTGGATGCTCTGTGTAGAATTCTGTGTAGGGACTGTTTCACAATCATGGTTGTCTTTTTGAATAACACCAAATACAGTGGATATAAAAAGTGTACACACCCCGTTAAAATGATAGGTTTTTCTGATGTTAAAAAAAATGAAACCATGATAAATAATTTCAAAACTTTTCCCACCTTTAATGTGACCTATAACCTGTACAATTCAATTGAAAAACCAACAAATCTGTTAAGGGGGAAAACATAAAAAATAAAAACGTACAATAAGCTGGTTGCATAAGTGTGCACACCCTTAAAGTAATACTTTGTTGAAGCACCTTTTGATTTAATTACAGCATTCAGTCTTTTTGGGTTCACACCTACCATCAATTAAAATGACTCTTATTAACCCCAAGTAAAGTTCAGACATTTACTCAGTTGCATCCTCCAGTAAAAGCCAGGGTTCACAGAGAGCTTACAAAGCATCAGAGGGATCTCATTGTTGAAAGGTATCAGTCAGGAGAAGGGTACAAAAAAATTTCCACAGCATTAGATACACCATGGAGCACAGTGAAGACAATCATCAAGAAGTGGAGAAAATATGGGACAACAGTGACATTAATGAGAACCGGACGTCCCTCCAAAGTTGATGAAAAGACAAGACGAAAACTGGTCAGGGAGGCTGCCAAGAGGCCTGCAGCAACACTGAAGGAGCTGCAGGAACTTCTGGCAAGTACTGGTTGTGTACTACATGTGACAACAATCTCCCATATTCTCCATATGTCTGGACTATGAGGTAGGCTCAAAGAAAAACATCCAGGCCCTGATAAATTTTGCAAAAAAAAAAAACATCAACTCTCCCAAAAGCATGTGGGAAAATGTGTTGTGGTCTGATGAAACCAAGGTTGAACTTTTTGGCCACAATTTCAAAAGGTATGTTTGGTGCAAAAACAACACTGCGCATCACCAAAAGAACACCATACCCACGGTGAAGCATGGTGGTGGCAGCATCATGTTTTGGAGTTGTTTTTCTTCAGCTGGAACAGGAGCTTTAGTCAAGGTGGAGGGAATTATGAACAGTTCTAAATACCAGTCAATTTTGGCCCAAAACCTTCAGGTGTCTGCTAAAAGGTGAAGATGAAGAGGAATTTTATCTTTCAGCACAACAATGACCCCAAGCACACATCAAAATCAACAAAAGAATGGCTTCACCAGAAGAAAATGAAAAGTTTTGGAATGGCCCACCCAGAGCCCAGACCTAAATCCAGTTGAAAATCTGTGGGGTGACCTGAAGAGGGTCTGGAGCACTTTTACAAGGAAGAGTGGGCAAATATTGCCAAGTCCAGATGTGGCAGGCTGATAGACTCTGACCCCAAAAAGACTGAATGCTGTAATTAAATCAAAAGGTGCTTCAACAAAGTATTAGTTTAAGGGTGTGCACACTTATGTAACCAGCTTATTGTATGTTTTTTATTTTTTATGTTTTTCCCCCTAACAGATTTGTTTGTTTTTCAATTGAATTGTACAGGTTATAGGTCACAATAAAGGTGGGAAAAGTTTTTAAATTATTCATTGTGGTCTCATTTTTTTTTGTCCAGGATGTACCCCACCTTTCGCCCATAGTCAGCTGGGATAAGCTCCAGCTTGCCTGCGACCCTGTAGAACAGGATAAAGCGGCTGGAGATAATGAGATGAGACATCAGAAAAAACTATCATTTTAACGAGGCGTGTACACTTTTTATATCCACTGTAATTCCTGCAACTTGCTCCAGTATATATATATATATATATATATATATATATATATATATATATATATATATATATATATATAAAATCTCCTTCTCACCCCCGGCGGGGGGGTGGTATCCATGTCATCCTCAAGCTCGGGTCCTCTACCAGAGGCCTGGGAGTTTGAGGGTTCTGCGCAGTATCTTCGATGTTCCTAGGGCTGCGCTCTTCTGGACTGAGGCTTCAGATGTTGTTCCTGGGATTTGCTGGAGCCACTCTCCCAGTTTGGGGGTTACTGCCCCAAGTGCCCCCACTACCACGGGGACCACGCAACCCTTGACCTTCCACATCCGTTCCAGCTGCTCTTTCAACCCTTGATACTTCTCAAGTTTCTCATGTTCCTTCTTCCTGATGTTGGCGTCAGCTGGGATCGCCACATCTATCACCACCACCCTCTTCTGCTCTTTGTCCACCACCACTATGTCCGGTTGGTTGGTATATATATATATATATATATATATATATATATATATATATATATATATATATATATACACACACTGGAGTTTCTTATACCTTATTTTACAGGGACACATCAGCCCTACCTACAACAGTAATGTCTCTGATAATTTCATATTAAAATGTTTGTAAGAGTCAAATGGGCTCAGTTTTGACCTTGTGGTCAATTCATTTAATTCTACTTGAATTATTACATTTAGATTTTACTGGTTAAATTGCATTTTTAGCACTAACTAGGTTTTACTTTGGGATGTATACTTTTATTCACAATAGAAAGATATTTAAGTGGAAGATATATATTTTTTGGAAACTAAGTGCCTCTGACAGGATCCTTTGTCTGTCAAAAATGTCCTCTCTGGAAAACACTCACCATATGATAAGAAAGCACAACTTTATTCATCACACACTTGTGAAATTTCCTCTCTGCATTTAAACCATCTGAAGCAGTGAACACACACATGCTCAATGAGCACACATACCCAGAGCAGTGGGCAGCCATGCTAACAGCGCCCAGGGAGCAGTTGGGAGTTAGGCGCCTCACTCAAGGGCACCTCAGCCCAAGGCCATCCCATATTAACCTAACCTGCATGTTTTTGGATTGTGGGGGAAACCGGAGCACCCAGAGGAAACCCACGCAGACACAGGGAGAACATGTAAACTCCACACAGAAAGGCCCTTGCCTGCCGCTGGGTTCAAACCTCGTTGAAACCTTCTTGCTGTGAGGCGACCGTGCTAACCACTACACCACCATGAGGTTGTAAATGATGTTTTAAGAAAATATTTGTCTCTTTTGAAGCAGAATGCTGTTGTTGCACAGTTTTTTAAAAAAAAAGAAAAAACAGGACTTAAAACAGCTACGAGACACATTTGCAGCAGAGCTTCACGTCGTTGAAATGTGTGACTGTTAAAAAGTTAAAAACCACACGGATCATCACCACTTCAGTTGTTATTATAGTTACCACCATGTACAAACATCACTGCACAGTACTTGAAAATCATTTCAACAGTTTTTCACTTTGCACTTTGCATTTTCTCTTGTGGACTATAAGAAAGTGGGTCAATTTTAGAAATACACTATATTCAGCCTTCTCACCACAAATAACATACCCAGTATACGACCTGTAGCTCTGAAATTCTGTGCAGTTCATTTCCATTTCAGAAGGTAATTTTTGGCAGCAGAGAAACACAAAACTTTGTGGTTTGATTTTTGGACTATTGTAGACCCAAAAAGTATATCCTGGTCATGAAACAGCCCGTAGACTCTAGAGACAGCTGTGTGCAAATATCTGAGGAGATCAGCAGTTTCTAAAAGACTCAAACCAGCTTGTCTGGCACCAACAACCATGCCACAATTAAACCACTGAATTCACATTTCCCCATTCTGATGCTGGTAGAGTTAATTTAACAGCAAGTTCCACTGTATGGTTACATAAAGCACCTAGTCAATATTGTGTAATATCATATATATCATATCAGATACATAAATACTATAAAATGTTTTTAACTCTTTAGCATTTATAGAGTCTGTTAAAAATGTAACAAAAATGAAATTTTTAATTAACAACAATGGCATGGCTTGATTTTACCAGCCATCCTTCAAGAGAGAAGGAAGACATCCATCAAGACTCTCTGTCTATCTATTATACAGATAATTAAATTTGGCCTCTTTACTAAGCATTTAACCAAGGAATAATTTTTTTTTTTAATTGAATTCTATTTCTGTTGCCATACTAACTTTGCATGAAGGAATACATTTCTGTTCTGTTTTTATCTTATTTATCTTTTAATTTCATTTTATTTATTTCAGTTTAACTTATATACTTATAATTCAGAATTCCATTTTAAATCAACTGTGGGTTGTTTTTATACTTTTCTTTTTGATCATAATGCAATTAAAATTGCCTTGTTTTGCCCTGCTTTGCCTTGCTTAACTCCTTTCTAACAGAATTTTATTTTATTTTTATTTGACTGATATCCTTAAACACTGATGCAGTAAACTAGCATTAAGATATGCTTTTCATTAAGACTATAAAGAACTTCTGAAAGTTGCTCATGCAAATGCTGTAAATGTAGATGTAAAACCAGATACAGAAGATTATGATTGCATTTTGGCTTGACCCTTATACTTATCTGTGGGTTTTTGTTTTGGGTTTAAGGGGCTTTTTTTTGTTTTGTTTTGTAAATTTAAAAGTGCTTATTAAGATTATTAGTGTTAATGGGGTTACTTACTTTTACCATTGTATGAGTTTGTTAACTTTGTACTACAGTACGATGGATACCATAATAATAAAATTATATAATTATATGATTTTTTTATGCCTGTTTGTACAGATCAGCACTACTGGTAAGAATTGCAGTTTTTGACAGTGAGTATGAATTTGTAAAAGGAAAATAAGAAAGCTGAAAAAATATTTAGTTTTACTATTAAATGGATTATTATTACATTGTTAGTCAGTAGGTAGATACAGAATATTGATTTTAACATTTCATCATCATTTAGCTTGTACAGATATAAATAATTAACAGTAACATCACAAGTCATGCTTAGTATAAGAAAAACTTTTAAAATTAACTAATATTGCAAGTCAAATAACCATTCAATAACCATTAGCAAAACCATTCAATCTTTAGATTTTTTTCTTACCTTTAACATACAGTCTGATGCCTGAGCTGAAGATTTTCTCATTCCCCACAATGTGACATGCAAGAACAAAAAGTAGCAAGCACTGAACATATATATTTTCATAGATGTGTGATTAGCTTAACTTATCCCATCATGAGCATTTATCATATTGACCTGGAACTGTAAATCAAAACAAAACCAATATGAATTTCTGATGGACCTTAAAGATGCCTTACTCGAGTCAGTGTTTTGTTGTTTTGTCAGAAGGCTGAGCGTAAACAAACCCAATACCTTCATCTATAAGTCTGTCTTGCTTCAACCATTTGATGGTGCCATACTGTGAAATGATGCCTTAATGTATCACATCTATATTAATTATAAGCACATTACATATACTGAGAAACTCATAAACACCACTTTTATCTGATGGTATTTTTACCCCTAATTTTATTCTTTGCCATCCAGTAGTAAATATATTGTAGCATCAGTATGATGGCCAGCATCGTGCCTGCTAGTCTGCTCTGATGATACATCATTGGTTCCAAATGAAGTTTCCTGGACCTTCCTGGAGCATCTATAAATGTAAGGCTTTACAATTCAGTACGTTTGTTGCACACCCTTGATGTGCTGCAGTTGTGCAGCAGTGTACTAACTTAGCTTCCATAGAGTAATTATTGCACCTACAGTAATAGTCAAATATGGTAACTATGGCACAACCATGGCCTGAAGGTTAGAGAAGCAGCCTTGGGCCCAAAGGGTCACTGGTTTGATTCCTGGGACTGGCAGGAAAAATGTGATGCATGAACAGTACTTACTCTTCTCTTTGTGTCATGGCTGAAGTGCCCTTGAGCAAGGCATCTAACCCCCAACTGCTCCCTGAGTGCTGTAGCATAGCTGCCCACTGCTCTGGGTATGTGTATGTGCTCATTGCTCACTTGTGTGTGCATGTGTGCGTTCATTGCTTCAGATGGGTTAAATGCAGAGGAGGAATTTCGTTGTGCTTGAGTGTACATGTGACCAAATAAAGGCTTCTTCTTCTTCTCACTCCATAAGCACTAATAAAGGATATTAACAGAAATCACACATGATCAGTTTATAAATATTTTCAGTGGAGGAGTGGAGTGTACAGGACAGTTAATGACAGGGTTAGGGTAAGGGTTAGCCAGGTTTTTACACCAATTTGGGATAGTTTAAAATACTCTACAACCCACCAAGATCTTGTTTTAGAGCAAATAACGAGAAACTGAATGTAATAGATTTCCGCGAACAAAAGTAAAGTGTAAATGCAGATAGTGTGTCTATGATCTAAGATCCATTTCTACTGCAACATATACTGCAAAGCTTGGAAAAGGGGAAAAAGGGATTTATGGTATTTCCAATCTAGTTTCAGGTCTTTTCTGTAGTTTTTGAGATTGGGAGATTGATTTAGGATGGAAATTTTGCTGAAACCTGGTTAATGATATTAGCCCTTCTGTGTTCATCTCACACACAGTGACAATGAGAAACTCACCTGCTATATTGAATACAGTTAAACAAATTGTTTAAAAAACAAAACAAGCTGTTAGACTTTATGCTGAATGGCTATGTTGTTGACACCCAACTGCCTACTACAGATTTACACTAAAAGTTCACTAAATACCATCGTACAAGTCATGTCTGACAACCTCCTGACTTCATTTTGTTTGAGGTTATGCCGTGACACTAAAATCATGTTCATGAGCTGCTGCTGATGGTTGTTATACTGAACATCATAATGGCAAAGCACTGTATAGTATGAAACAACTGAGCGTGTAGCAAGAGAAGAGAGGGTGTTAAATGCACATACAGTGGGGGAAATAAGTATTCACGTCAACTATTATTCTTGAACATATTTCCAGTGTAGCTATTCAAATGAACCTTTGAGCAGACATTGGTATTAATGCAATAAAATTACACAGGAAAAGAAATTGCAGTATTCCAATCCATTAAAAAAGCTATGCGCAATAAAGTGGAATGACACTGGGAAAAAATATTGAACACACTCACTGAAATGTATTTAATGCTTGGTGGAGAAGTCTTTGTTTGCAGTGACACCTTCAATATACTTCCTGTATGAAGAAACTAATCTCTCACAGTATTCAGGTGGGATTTTGGCTCATTCTTCTGCACAAACAGTCTTCAATGAAATGGTGAATGGTGACTCTACTGATGGTTAACCATCAATTCTGCTTCTACCGTGCGCAGCTAACATCATTAATGCTAGATTGGAAAGCAACAAACCTAATGTGGTGTCACGCTCTGGCTCTGCTTACACAACACTGTACCATGTAATGAATAGGGAGAGGTGTGAAAAGACTATCTATTCTAATAATTTTGCAGAAAATGGAAAACCAAACCAGAATATGATCTTCAGTTCATTCTCCAAATTTTCTATTGGATTTACAGCGCCCTCCACAATTATTGGCACCCCTGATTAAGATGCGTTAAAAGCCTTAAAATAAATTCAATTTTTATTGCAGAAGCATAATCTCACACTGAAAATTGCAGAAAAATGTAACCTTTAACTCAAGTGAATTAAAAAAAATCCCTGACTAAGAAATAATTATTTTTCATAAAATCACCTGTTCCACAATTATTGGCACCATAACAATTCCTAGAAAATTAATGTAATTGAAGCATTTCTGCCATTTCTACTGTAGTTTATAAAGTTGATCAGAGTATCTAGGAACCTTTAATTAGTAATTCATCACATCCTGTTTCCCTGGGGTATAAATATGATGTGACATAGAGGCCTATTTCTCTTATCCACTCTTCAACATGGGAAAGACAAGAGAACACACCATTCAAGTAAGGCAGATATGTGTCAACCTTCATAAGTCAGGCAATGGCTGCAAGAAAATAGCCACTCACCTACATCTGCCCATATCTACAGTCAGAGGAATCATCAAGAAGTTTAAAACAACTGGAACAGTGGCAAACAAGCCTGGACGAGGATGCAAGTTTATCTTGCCACCATACACACTGAGGAGGATGGTAAGAGAAGTAAAAAGTTCTCCAAAGCTCACTGTTAGAGAACTGCATCATTGAGTAGTATCTTGGGGTAACAAAGTCTCCATAACAACCATCAGGCACTATCAACATGCCAACAAGTTGTTTGGGAGGCATGCACGGGAAAAAGCCTTTTCTCACTTACAAGCATAAACATAAACGTCTGGAGTTTGCTAAGCAGTACTGGGACTTCAACTGGGACTGTGTGCTTTGGTCAGATGAGACCAAGATAGACCTTTTTGGCAACAAACACTCTAAGTGGGTCTGGCGTAACACAAAAGATGAGTATGCGGAAAAGCACCTCATGCCCACTATGAAGAATGGGGGAGGATCGGTGATGCTGTGGGCCTGTTTCTTTTCCAAAGGCCCCGGGAACCTTGTTAGGGTGCATGGCATCATGAACTCTTTGAAATACCAGGACATTTTAAATCAAAATCTGGTGGCCTTTGCCCGAAAGCTGAAGATGGGCCATCACTGGGTCTTTCAGAAAGATAGTGGCCCTAAACATGTGGCCAAATCTACACAAAAATGGTTCACCAGACACAAAATCAAGCTCCTCCCATGGCCATCTCAGTCCCCGGACCTCAACCCAATTGAAAACCTGTGGGGTGAGCTGAAGAGGAGAATGCATAGGAGAGGACCCAGGACTCTGGACGATTTAGAGAGATTGCGCAAAGAGGAATGGTCAAAGATCCCTCTCTCTGTATTCTCCCATCTTGTGAAATGTTATAGGAGAAGATTATGTGCTGTCTTGTTGGCAAAAGGGGTTGTACAACGTATTAACATCAGGGGTGCCAATTATTGTGGCGCACATGATTTCATGTAAAATAATTATTTCTTAATGTGGGATTTTTTTCCCACTCAATAAATGCACTTGAATTAAAGGTTGGATTTTTCTCTTTTTTTGCATTGTTGTCCTATATTATTTTTAAGAAATGAATTTATTAGAAGCCTAAGAGCATATCTTAACGAGGGGTGCCAATAATTGTGGAGGGTGCTGTAGGTGTGGTGATTAACTGGGTCATTCCAACACCTTTATTTTTCTTCCTATAGAACCAATTGTTAGTCTCCATTGCAGTATGTTTTGGATCACTGTCTTTCTGGAAAGTCCACCCATCTCATCATCCTAGTGGATGGCAACAGATTCTTCTCAAGAATTTTCCAGTACAAGATTCCATTCATTTTCCCATTGATAATTTGGATTCCACTGGTACCACAAAAAGGGAAAGAGCCCTATACCATGATGCCACCATCTCTGATCTTTACTGTAGGCATGATTGTGCTAGCTGGGCATGGTCAAGCATGAGTGGTAGAAGGAGTATGTCTGCTGAGTTTAATAAAATCACTGAAAAGCGCATGTGAGTCATTGCCATTTGCCAAGATCGCTCAGACCCTCGTCAGACATCCACCAAGCTCTCACAGCACTGTGCATGGAGTAAGAGCAGCACTTCCAGGCTGTTCTCTGGAGCCTGGTTCAGCAAACAGCTATTCCAGCAGCAGCTTCAGTGGTTGTTGCAGGCATGATCTACATCACATGCACCAAGATGGGTACACAGGACAATTCAGAAGCCTTCATGAAGCTCTTCAAGCATGTCACGGAAATATGCAGCTAGTCAGTCTCATAGTAGGTGGTCTGCCTATTGTGGCTATTGTCAGGGGAAGCCAAGCTCATGGCCTAACATCTTCCCATTGCCAATCTACTGGAGTAGCTGGGCCTCAAGCAGGCTATCTTACAAAGTATCGGCCACACCCCGAACAGCACTGTTAGCACTTCTGATCACTGACATTTGGTGAGCTCAGTTGCCTTTTTGCCTTTGTCCAACAGCTTTGAGACACCTGTCAAAGGTGGCTGCTGGCAGAGGAGCACAACACTGATGACATCATCGGCCAAGTGGTGCTGGAGCAGTTCATCACTCAGCTGCCAGACGGAATGACAGAGTGGGTCCACTGCCATTGTCTGGTGTCACTGGACACTGGAAGAGGCAATTTGACTGGCGGAAGACCATGTAACAGCATTTTGGGAGCCAGGCAAACCTCCCACCCCTTCTTCCGCTCTCTCTCTCTCTCTCTCTCTCTCTCTCTCTTTTGTGCTTCCCCTGCTCCTCCCCACCATGGAAACAGGGGCCAATTCCCAACACCAGTTCCCTGAACCTGAGTTCCTCACCTTTTCCTTCACCCCTTTCTCCTTTCACTCTAATGTCTTCACTAACTCTCTCTCTCTCTCTCTCTCTCTCTCTCTCTCTCTCTCTCTTTCTATTTCTCTCTCTCTACAAAGATAGAACTATCTTTGCCCACTAGGACCCGGGCAGATCTGCAGGTCCTTTTATTTGACACTGGATTTACCCAAGGGGAATTGGCAGATTCTCTTGAGTCAAATATCCTAAGAATAAATGGCATTTTCCACTCCATCTGGGTTACAACAGTTTCTCACCCTTCTATTTGGGTTGTTTGGAGCCCCAGTGGCATTTCAACATCTCATGGACAGAATCCTCTACCCATGCAGTGCATATGATGCTGCCTATTTAGATGATATAATAATTCCGTGTGGGAAAGAAGGAATTTTAAGCAGACTGTAACCAGACAGACAAGTCTGAAATGTTGTCTGCCTGTCCAAATTTCAGCCTGTCCAAATGTCCAAAGGCCCAGAACAACATGGCCAGGGGTCCGGGGCCGTAAGGTGGAAACCAGAAGCTGAAGGGCTTTAGATGCCTGGAGATGGCTTCTCAGCTATTTCCAGGCACAATTTTGTGATCTTCAAAGGCCAAATTACACTAGACATTAGTTGCTAATTACACTACAAATTGAAAATTATTTACAAGAAAATGTCAGAAGATTCAAGAAAAACATGCTTAAAGTTATACCCAAGGAAACAGTAGTACACACAGGTTAGTTCCATGTCTAGAAAAAAGTGGGGGGGAGGGGGGCAAGGATGTTCCAGTTGGTTACAACTTGCTATCATTACTATATTGTCTGGGGTGGTTATATATTGAGTAGATATTGAGGGGTGGTATACTCTGTTGAATAATTTCCTCTCATCTGTAAACCAAAGTAAATCAGCCTATATCAGTCCTCGAAAAAAATCTCCCAGCCTTACTTGCCCAATGGGCAAGCAACACCCAAAACATACTTGCCCAAGAAACAATTCCACTTGCCCAGAGCTTTATTTTATTTTGGAGAGGACAGAATGCAGTTGATTTTTTTTTTAATATAGGTGAAGCAGCATAATTATCATAAATTCACAAAACCGTAGCACCAAAATATGTAGACACATTCAGAAAGAAAAGTTCTAGCAGTAGAGGAATTAATAATTTAGGGTGTATTAAGCTGTAGAGTTTTGAAAGAGTATAATAATAATAATAATAATAATAATAATAATGCTGGAGCTTTGTTTCTGTTATCAAAGGAACCCAGTCCTATGCAAAATGTTACCATGGAACCAGAGTATAGAAATGAATCTCCAATTCGAGAGAGTTCTACACAAACACACTGAACTTTACAACGGCTGTACACATGTGAAATGGAAATAAATCGACTCAGGCAGGAAAAACTATTTGGGATAAAATTGTTATTGCCCATTACATACTGACCAACCTGTGTGACTCAACTGTGCCTTTGAATCGAGAATAAATGAAAAGGGAACTGAACATTAACCGTTTATTGAAATTATTCTTACAAGGGTGATTATAGTTACTATATGACTACAGCTACAACTGGAATGTGCTGATTCTGTTAGTGTTTGTAATTATTGTACCGTCCACTGTTAGATAAAATTAAAATCTTACAATATTATTTGAAAGTCTAGAGCGATATATTTTGTTATTTTACTGTACAAATAATAACACTTCAGATATTGTTTTAACAATAATAAGAATCACTGTAAAAATGATTGAGTGCAGATAGCTGTGTAACTACAAGTCCTTGGGGTTGATGAGACATGGACGAGTGGGAATAAGCTCTAGCCCACACTTCAAGCCAAAGCCCTTTGAGAGTAAATGCTTTGGCTTTCACAACATTCCGTTCCCAAAAGCTGATGTCGAGAAAAAGTCTTTACACAAAGAAGGTTTTCTTACTTCTGTAGTTTTTTTAAAACTGTTCTTCCATGTCAGGACTCTTCAGGAAAAAGAAGGTACAGTGGTGCTTGAAAGTTTGTGAACCCTTTAGAATTTTCTATATTTCTGCATAAATATGACCTAAAACATCATCAGATTTTCACACAAGTCCTAAAAGTAGATAAAGAGAACCCAGTTAAACAAATGAGACAAAAATAGAATACTTGGTCATTTATTTATTGAGGAAAATCATCCAGTGTTACATATCTGTGAGTGGCAAAAGTATGTGAACCTCTAGGATTAGCAGTTAATTTGAAGGTGAAATTAAAGTCAGGTGTTTTCAGTCAATGGGATGACAATGAGGAGTGAGTGGGCATCCTGTTTTATTTAAAGAACAGGGATCTATCAAAGTCTGATCTTCACAACACATGTTTGTGGAAGTGTATTATGGCATGAACAAAGGAGATTTCTGAGGACCTCAGAAAAAAGTGTTGTTGATGCTCATCAGGCTGAAAAAGGTTATAAGAGCATCTTTAAAGAGTTTGGACTCCACCAATCCACAGTCAGAGAGACTGTGTACAAATGGAGGAAATTCAAGACCATTGTTACCCTCCCTAGGAGTGGTAGACCAACAAAGATCACTCCAAGAACAAGGCGTGTAATAGTCGGTGAGGTCACAAAGGACCCCAGGGTAACTTCTAAGCAACTGAAGGCCTCTCTCACATTGGCTAATGTTAATGTTCATGAGTCCACCATCAGGAGAACACTGAACAACAATGGTGTGCATGGCAGGGTTGCAAGGAGAAAGCCACTGCTCCCCAAAAAGAACATTGCTGCTCGTCTGCTGTTTGCTAAAGATCACGTTGACAAGCCAGAAGGCTATTGGAAAAATGTTTTGTGGATGGATGAGACCAAAATAGAACTTTTTGGTTTAAATGAGAAGTGTTATGTTTGGAGAAAGGAAAACACTGCATTCCAGCATAAGAACCTTATCCCATCTGTGAAACATGGTGGTGGTAGTATCATGGTTTGGGCCTGTTTTGCTGCATCTGGGCCAGGACGGCTTGCCATCATTGATGGAACAATGAATTCTGAATTATACCAGCGAATTCTAAAGGAAAATGTCAGGACATCTGTCCATGAACTGAATCTCAAGAGAAGGTGGGTCATGCAGCAAGACAACGACCCTAAGCACACAAGTCGTTCTACCAAAGAATGGTTAAAGAAGAATAAAGTTAATGTTTTGGAATGGCCAAGTCAAAGTCCTGACCTTAATCAAATCGAAATGTTGTGGAAGGACCTGAAGCGAGCAGTTCATGTGAGGAAACCCACCAACATCCCAGAGTTGAAGCTGTTCTGTACGGACGAATGGGCTAAAATTCCTCCAAGCCGGTGTGCAGGACTGAGCAACAGTTACCGCAAACGCTTAGTTGCAGTTATTGCTGCACAAGGGGGTCACACCAGATACTGAAAGCAAAGGTTCACATACTTTTGCCCCTCACAGATATGTAATATTGGCTCATTTTCCTCAATAAATAAATGACCAAGTATAATATTTTTGTCTCATTTGTTTAACTGGGTTCTCTTTATCTACTTTTAGGACTTGTGTGAAAATCTGATGATGTTTTAGGTCATATTTATACAGAAATATAGAAAATTCTAAAGGGTTCACAAACTTTCAAGCACCACTGTATATTCCAACATGTAGCTAACACTAACACTAGGCCACAAATCTGCACCATCACGCCAGTCATTTCAAGGAATTTTGCACAGATCAGAACGGCTAATAAACTCTAATTTCTGTGTATATCTATCCTTCACTTCTTTCTGACTAAGATTGTCCAAGTAATTTGGTAGTAGAACTTTTTTAGCTGTAGTTTTCTTCGGACAACAGCACCAGACGCTGGACATCTCTGCTTGGCTTTAGTATGTGAACAGCCAGTCAGCGGGTCCCGTATGTGTTTACGATTTTTATGTCACAATTTACAACCAGCGGCATGGTGGTGTAGTGGTTAGCGCTGTCGCCTCACAGCAAGAAGGTCCAGGTTCGAGCCCCGTGGCTGGCGAGGGCCTTTCTGTGTGGAGTTTGCATGTTCTCCCCGTGTCGGTGTGGGTTTCCTCCGGGTGCTCCGGACATGCAGGTTAGGCTAATTGGTGCCTCAAATTGACCATAGGTGTGAATGTGAGTGCGAATGGTTGTTTGTCTCTGTGCCAGCCCTGAGATGATCTGGCGACTTGTCCAGGGTGTACCACGCCTCTCACCCATAGTCGGCTGGGATAGGCTCCAGCTTGCCTGTGATCCTGTAGAACAGAACAGTTTTCCACTTTGCCACAGTCCATTTTAAATGAGCCTTGGCCCAGAGAAGACGTCTGCGCTTCTGGATCATGTTTAGATACGGCTTCTTCTTTGAACTATAGAGTTTTAGCTGGCAACGGTGGCTGGCACGGTGAATCGTGTTCACAGATAATGTTCTCTGGAAATATTCCTGAGTGCATAATATCATCAAAAGATTCAGAGAATCTGGAAGAATCTCTGTGCGTAAGGGTCAAGGCTGGAAAACCATATTGGGTGCCCGTGATCTTCGAGCCCTTAGACGGCACTGCATCACATACAGACATGCTTCTGTATTGGAAATCACATGATGATGATGATGATGATGATGATAGTTTATTTCAAACATGTAAACAAACAATGAATAAATAAGCAGATAACAAGAAAAACAAAACAGCATTTGCAACAAGAACACGTAAAAAGCCACTAAATTAGAAAATAAACCTTAAATAATATAGGTAATAATAATATATCAAAATTAAAACAAAAGAAAACAAGACAAAAATACAAACAAGGATGCACTAAGCAGTTTTGAGTTTACATGTCCGAAAAGGAGTGGGCTGAAGTAAAAACTTATTTAATCCCACCCCTCTACTTTAGTCAATATAAATTGATTATCGAGCTTCCTTATATATATATATATATATATATATATATATATATATATATATATACACATATATACATATATATACACACATACATACATACACTGTATATTACTTATTACTTCACCTGTTCAGATATCAATTCTCTATGACTATATCATATAATTAATTAATTATATGTGTATATCCATATGTCTAAACACAAGTTTACTACAAATGCCACACTCACAATGGAGAACAAAATAAAAACAAAACAAATAGATGAAGACTCAAAAAAGAAAAAAAGAAAATTTTTACAATAAACAGCCAGTTATGATTAATCCCCTTCATCCTTATACCTTGTGAAAATCAAATTTTTATACATCTTTTTAAACCGCTTCATGTCTGGACATCCCTTGAGCTCCTCATTTAAACTGTTCCACCGCTTCACCCCACAAACAGAAATACAAAAACTTTTCTTGGTTGTGCGCACCCTATAATTTTTACATTTAAATAAACCCCTTAAATTATTATAACTCCCTTCTCTTTCAGTGAACAGTTTTTGAATATTATGTGGGAGTTGATTATTGTTTGCATTGAATAATATTTGTGCCATTTGAAAGTCCACCAGATCTGCAAATTTCAGTATTTCTGACTGTAAGAATAATGTATTTGTATGATCCCGGTAACCAGCCTTGTGTATAATCCTTATTGCACTTTTTTGGAGAATGAATAATGAATGTATTGTATTTTTGTAATTATGGCCCCATACTTCTGCACAGTAACTTAAATAAGGTGAAACCAGGGAACAGTAAAGAATCCGGAGTGAATTGTGATCTAGAAACTGTTTGATTTTGTTCAATATTGCTATACTTCTTGATACTTTGGATTGTATGTTTTTTATATGTGGTTTCCAGCTGAGTTTTTCATCAGTAGTTGTTCCAAGAAATTAGATTTCCTTAACTCTTTCTTTAATAACCCTATCTATTTGAATATTTATTTGTGTGTTTGTTTTGTTGTTACCAAATATCCAGTTTGTGGAGGCTCAATGCCTCCACAAACTGGACAGTGTGTATCATGGTGCTCTTAGGTTTATTACAAACTGTAGAGCTCTAACTCATCACTGTGTCTTATACAGCAAAGTAAACTGGCCATCTTTATATGTGCGTAGGCTCGGCCATTGGTATGTGCTAATTTACAAGGCTATTCTTGAGATGACTCCATCTTACTTATCATCACTTTTAATCTTGAATAATAGGGCCTACAGTCTTCGCTCTCAGGACTTGTTTCATTTTACTGTTCCTAAGGTGAGAACAGAAATGGGAAAGAAAGCTTTTAGATTTTCTGCTCCAAGTACATGGAATAGTCTGCAGGCAGAGCTCAAACTTCAAAGTCTGGTATCTCTGAATGCATTCAAATCCATGATAAATTCCATTACATCCAGGCTTCAGGAGTGCAAATTTTTATTGGAGAGCAAATATCTGACTAAACCTTGTAAATTTACTAGTTTTGATTTTGAATTTCAGGTTTTGTCTGTTTTGATGTGATGATGTAATTATGTTTTTGTTTGTGTTGATGTGGCGATGTGATGATGTTTTGTTGTGCTTGTTGTGACGATGTGATGGAACTTCATGTACTGCCATTCTTGGCCAGGTCTCCCTTGTAAAAGAGATCGTGATCTCAATGGGACAAACCTGGTTAAAATAAAATAAAATAAAATAATATTACTTTGGATTTGTTCAAGTTTAATGATAATTTGTTACTGTTGAACCATGTTATTAATTTACTTATTTCTGTTGTGATCTCCTGCAATAGTTCCATTAAATTATCACCAGAAAAGAGGATATTTGTATCATCAGCAAACAAGACAAGCTTCATTACTTTAGATACACTACATATGTTGTTGATATATAGTATAAAAAACTTTGGTCCTAACACTGACCCCTGGGGAACACCACAAGTTATGTCCAAACATGAGGAAGAGCAATCTCCCAGCTTCACAAACTGTCTCCTGATACTTAAATAGCTTTTAACCCAGTTTAAAACTATACCCCTGATGCCATATCGTTCCAGTTTTTTTTATTAATATGTCATGATTTATTGTATCAAATGCTTTCTTTAAATCAATGAATATTCCAACTGCATGTTTTTTATGCTCTATGGAATTGGTGATTTATTCAACTAATTCTATTAAAGCCAGTGATGTTGATCTATATGCTCTAAATCCATATTGGCTGTCACTAAGTAGTTTATGTTTGTCAATAAATTTATCTAATCGGTTATTGAAAAGTTTTTCAAGGATTTTGTAGAAT
Source organism: Neoarius graeffei (assembly GCF_027579695.1). Classification (NCBI taxonomy): domain Eukaryota; kingdom Metazoa; phylum Chordata; class Actinopteri; order Siluriformes; family Ariidae; genus Neoarius; species Neoarius graeffei. The sequence goes on from NC_083569.1 coordinate 44,460,867, forward strand.
TACAGAAGTAGTGAGACAGGTCTGTAGTTTGTGAAGTGGTGTTTGCTCCCAGATTTGTACAGAGGAATGACTTTTGCTGTTTTCATTCTGTTTGGAAATGTACCAGTTAGAAATGACAAATTGCATATATATGTGAATGGTTTGAATGTTCCATCAATAACATTTTTCAATATCATCATGTCAATGTGGCGGCACGGTGGTGTAGTGGTTAGCGCTGTCGCCTCACAGCAAGAAGGCCCTGGGTTCGAGCCCCGGGGTCGGCGAGGGCCTTTCTGTGCGGAGTTTGCATGTTCTCCCCGTGTCCGCGTGGGTTTCCTCCGGGTGCTCCGGTTTCCCCCACAGTCCAAAGACATGCAGGTTAGGTTAACTGGTGGCTCTAAATTGACCGTAGGTGTGAATGTGAGTGTGAATGGTTGTCTGTGTCTATGTGTCAGCCCTGTGATGACCTGGCGACTTGTCCAGGGTGTACCCCGCCTTTCGCCCGTAGTCAGCTGGGATAGGCTCCAGCTTGCCTGCGACCCTGTAGAAGGATAAAGCGGCTAGAGATAATGAGATGAGATGAGATCATGTCAATGTCATTACAGTCAGTAGATTTTTTGTTCATACATTTCCCAACAATATCAACAATTTCTTTTTCTTCCACTGCTGTAAGGAACATTGAAAAAGGATTATTATCTATCAAATTGCCCAGATTTTCAGCAGATGTTCCTGGATCCGGGATTTGTTCTGCGAAGACCGGTCCTACGTTTACAAAGTAATGGTTGAAACTATTAACTACCACATCCATATTATATTCATCTTTGTCATTATTAAGAAAGTACCTTGGATAATTCGTATATCTTGACCCATTTTTTATAATACTGTTCAAAGTGCTCCAAATTACTTTGATATTATTTCTGTTATTGTTTAATAATTTCTTATAATATTCTTTCTTAGCAGCCCTTATAATATTAGTTAATTTATTTTTATATTTTTTATATCTATCTGCCTCTTTAGTTTTCTGCTTTATGAACTCTTTATACAATGTATTTTTTCTTTTTACAGGCATTTTGTAAACCCCTTGTAATCCATGGACATACTGTAAGTTTGATTTTTTTACTGCATTGAACAATTGGGCAATTTTTATTATATAATGATATAAATATCCTCAAGAATTCCTCATATGCTTTATTTATGTCTTTTAGTCAGTATATTTCATCCCAATTTTGTGCCAGCAAGTCATTTCTAAAAGTGTTAATTGATTCCTCTGATCTAAGTCGTCTGAAAAGTTTTGTGTTTTCTGGTTTATTATTCCCAAATTTTGTTTCATAAACTGAGAAAACTGGTAAATGATCACTGATATTATTTATCAATAGTCCACTTACTAAATTGTCATTAAAACTGTTAGTGAATATATTGTCTATGAGGGTGGCTCCGTGTGAGGTGATTCTGCTGGGTCTAGTCATTTTCGGGAATAAGGCCATACTGTACATTGTGTTGATAAAATTGTCTGTCATTTTGTGTTTATTTGGATTGAGCAGGTCAATATTGAAGTCTCCGCATATGAAGACTGTTTTGTGACTCACTTTTGAAAACATTTCCTCTATCCCGTTATTGAAGACCTCAATACTAGAATCTGGAGCTCTATATATACAATTAACAATTACATTTTTATGTTTCTCTCTGCAAATTTCAACTGTTATGCATTCCAGTGTGTTGTCAATTACTGTTGGTATACTTTCCATTACATTGAATTTCAAGCCCCTATCCACAAATATGGCCACTCCCCCTCCACTCTTGTTTTGTCTATTTACGTAGTTGAATTCATAGCCCTCCAGCTCAAAGTCCGTGCCTTTGACGTTATGTATCCAAGTTTCAGATATTGCTATGATGCTGAACAGATGCAAAAACTGTTATAGATATTCCTTGATGAGATTGAAATTTGCATACATGCTTCTGCTATTGAAGTGGATAATTGAGAGTTTGCCATCTGTCTGATGATATGTTCAAACTCTTTGCAATTTTACACTGTCGAACTCCTTTCTGATATTGCTCCACTATTTGTCGGCGCAGAATTAGGGGGATTGGTGATCCTCTTCCCATCTTTACTTCTGAGAGCCGCTGCCACTCCAAGATGCTCTTTTTATACCCAGTCATGTTAATGACCTATTGCCAATTGACCTAATGAGTTGCAATTTGGTCCTCCAGCTGTTCCTTTTTTGTACCTTTAACTTTTCCAGCCTCTTATTGCCCCTGTCCCAACTTTTTTGAGATGTGTTGCTGTCATGAAATTTCAAATGAGCCAATATTTGGCATGAAATTTCAAAATGTCTCACTTTCGACATTTGATATGTTGTCTATGTTCTATTGTGAATACAATATCAGTTTTTGAGATTTGTAAATTATTGCATTCCGTTTTTATTTACAATTTGTACTTTGTCCCAACTTTTTTGGAATCAGGGTTGTATTATTTCATTTATGAATCACATCATTATATATATTTTATAATAATAATTATTATTATTATTATTATTATTATTATTACACTTTTCAAATCCTTTTATCAGCTTTTGTTACAATCCCACTGCCGGGCTGTAACCAGAGATCTGAGGCAGTGGGAAAGTTGATGCTTCTATCTTTAGGCATAGAAAAACTTGTCAAAGTGAGAGAGCTTTCCTTAAGATATGAACTGTACTATTTAAAACTTTTTTGGGGGGGATTTCTTGTATCTTTGGCTTCCCTGGGATTTTTCAAGTTGCTTCTCAGTATCTTTCTTGACCAGACCTAAAGCTCTGACAACTACTAGTACAACTGTGGTTTTAAGGTGCCACATTCTTTCTCTTTCAATCTGTCGGTCTTTATACTTTTATTTTTTAAAATTCTTTCACAGAAACATTTCTGTCTGTAGGTACTGTCATATCAATCAACAGGCAAGTTTTTCCTTTCTGATCCTTAACTACTATGTCTGGTCTATTTGCTTGTTCTCATCTCATCTCATCTCATCTCATCTCATTATCTGTAGCCGCTTTATCCTGTTCTACAGGGTCGCAGGCAAGCTGGAGCCTATCCCAGCTGACTACGGGCAAAAGGCAGGGTACACCCTGGACAAGTCGCCAGATCATCACAGGGCTGACACATAGACACAGACAACCATTCACACTCACATTCACACCTACGGTCAATTTAGAGTCACCAGTTAACCTAACCTGCATGTCTTTGGACTGTGGGGGAAACTGGAGCACCCAGAGGAAACCCACGCGGACACGGGGAAAACATGCAAACTCCGCACAGAAAGGCCCTCGCCGGCCACGGGGCTCGAACCCAGGACCTTCTTGCTGTGAGTCAACAGTGCTAACCACTACACCACCGTGCCAGCCCCTTGTATGGTTCTATCAGTGTTTATGCTAAAATCCCATAAAAGAAAATGAGCTTGCTCATTTTTTGTGACTGGTGGGGATTTGTGCTCATACAACTTGTCAGCTGATGGAAGGCAATAATGTTGGCATATTTTCCAGTGAAGGTATTGTCTGATTCTACCCTGTCTATTTATGTATTCATTGGGTGTGAGAACTGAGCGGCCGGATTGTTTCATCAAACTTGTCACAGAAGCGACGTTTGGGTTAGCTCAATTTTTTAATAATTTTTTATTATTATTATCCATCCATACATCCAATATCTGTAGCCGCTTATCCTATTCTACAAGGTCACAGGCAAGCTGGAGCCTATCCCAGCTGACTATGGGCGAGAGGCGGGGTACACCCTGGACAAGTCGCCAGGTTATCGCAGGGCTGACACAGAGACACTAGTTAACCTAACCTGCATGTCTTTGGATTGTGGGGGAAACCGCGCACCTGGAGGAAACCCACGCAGACACAGGGAGAACATGCGAACTCCACACAGAAAGGCCTTTGCTGGCTGCTGGGCTCGAACCCAGGACCTTCTTGCTGTGAGGCAACAGTGCTAACCACCGTGCCACCCTTCCATGGTAGTAGTAGTAGTATGTGAATCACATTATTATTATTTGATGATTATGTCATTTGTCAGTCACGTGATTATGATTTCTGGTGAGGATTGTGGGACATTTGTGCAAAGGAAGGCGGCTGTGGGTTTTTGCGCAGTGGAAGCGGCTCCTGTGTAACCGTGTCCCCGCTCCAATGCGCGCAGTAATAAGTGGTCGCGTCGCCCTCCGTGACTCCTGTGATGGTCAGGGAAAAGGTTTTCCCCTTTTTACCACCATTAAATCTGCTGCCAAATCCCGAATCCTTGGTGGCTGATGAAGCTCCCTGTGCGAAGTACAGAATGCGCCTGAGGGCCTGTCCGGGTTCTGCTCTGTACCAGTGAACGGGCGTGTCTGAAGTGTCCAAGGTGCAGCTGAGGCGCTTACTCCTGCCCTTGCGAGCCAACTCCCACAGGACCTGGGGCGCAAACTGCGCACTGATGCAACCTGAGCAGCAGAAACACGCATTAATATTCCGAACATCACAGAAGAAATCACCAAAATTATACATGAGGAAAGTTTATCAGTGCGTTAATGGGCGCGATCTCACCGATTAGAACCAGCAAAAAGCATGAAACTGTCACTTTGGACATCTTGGGCAACACACACGACTTCCCAGGGGTCTGTCAGTGAGAATGGCTTTAAGGAAGCGCACATGCGGGGCTTCAGTGAGCAGCTCCTGTATGGTGCAGTGGGTGGGCATTAAACCTGCAGGAGGGCGAGTACACAAAGCAAACACTATTTCATCATCACTGACAAATGAGATGAATTCGAACTCCATTCGGCTACTAGAGGCAGGTGTGTGTGTGTGTTTTGCAAAGCACATAGTATACAATACTGAGCCATGAGTGTGTTCAGGTGTCAACAACTTAAATATTTGTAAAAAAATTTTTGTCTTTTTGTTTGTTTGGTTGTTTGTTTTTTGTAAAAGAAATTAATTTTGTGTTTGCCACAGGTAGGCTTAGGCATTTTGAAATATTAGGCAACCATAGACATATAACGTGCAAACTCTAAAGACCACATGAAGATTTTAAAAAATCATTTTAGAGGAATAGAACATTCAATTTGGCTTTATTATTATTATTATTATTATTATTATTATTATTATTATTATTATTATTATTTGCACTCATCACCACATTATGACACTGATCAATGTTAAGAGAACAATTTATTATAGCCAGTATGGTTAGCTTTTATTTTAAGTAAATAAGAAAGTAAGTAAGTGAATGAATAAGTAAGTAAGTAAATCCATAAATACATAGGGCAGACTTGGGACAGTTTGTATTCTCATGAATTAATTTCGACCAAATGAGATGAACTTGAACTCTATTCGGCTACTAGAGGCAGGTGTGTGTGTTCTGTTTTGCATAGCACATAGTCTACAATACTGAGCCATGAGAGGGTTCAGATGTCAACAACTTAAATATTTGTAAAGGGTTTTTTTGTGTTTTTGTTTCTTTGTTTGTTTTTGTAAAAGAAATTAATTTTGTGTTTGCCACAGGTAGGCTTAGGCATTTTGAAACATTAGGCAACCATATACATATAATGTGCAAACTCTAAAGACCACATGAAGATTTTAAAAAATCATTTTAGAGGAACAGAACATTTAATTTGGCTTTATTATTATTATTATTATTAGTAGTAGTAGTAGTAGTAGTAGTATTTGCACTCATTACCACATTGTGACACTGATCAATGTTTTAAGAGGACAATTTATTATAGCCAGTATGGTTAGCTTTTATTTTAATAAATAAGAAAGTAAGTAAGTGAATGAATAAGTAAGTAGGTAAATACATAAATACATAGGGCAGACTTGGGACAGTTTGTATTCTCATAAATTAAGTTCAACCAAATGAGATGAACTTGAACTCCATTCGGCTACTAGAGGCAGGTGTGTGTGTGTGTGTGTTTTGCAAAGCACATAGTCTACAATACTGAGCCACGAGTGAGTTCAGGTGTCAACAACTTAAATACTTGTAAATGTTTTTTTTGTCTTTTTGTTTGTTTGTTTCTGTAAAAGAAATTAATTTTGTGTTTGCCACAGGTAGGCTTAGGCATTTTGAAATATTAGGCAACCATAGACATATAACGTGCAAACTCTAAAGACCACATGAAGATTTAAAAAAATCATTTTAGAGGAATAGAACATTCAATCTGGCTTTATTATTATTATTATTATTATTATTTGCACTCCAACACATTGTGACACTGATCAATGTTAAGAGAACAATTTATTATAGCCAGTATGGTTAGCTTTTATTTTAAGTAAATTAGAAAGTAAGTAAGTGAATGAATAAGTAAGTAAATCCATAAGTACATGGGGAGACTTGGGACAGTTTGTATTCTCATAATTTAAGTTCAACCAAATGAGATGAACTTGAACTCCATTCGGCTACTAGAGGCAGGTGTGTGTGTGTGTGTTTTGCAAAGCACATAGTCTACAATACTGAGCCATGAGTGAGTTCAGGTGTCAACAACTTAAATATTTGCAAAGGGTTTTTTTGTTGTTTTTTTTCTTTTTGTTTGTTTGTTTGTTTGTTTTCGTAAAAGAAATTAATTTTGTGTTTGCCACAGTTAGGCTTAGGCATTTTGAAACATTAGGCAACCATAGACATATAATGTGCAAACTCTAAAGACCACATGAAGATTTTAAAAAATCATTTTAGAGGAACAGAACATTTAATTTGGCTTTATTATTATTATTATTATTATTATTATTATTATTATTATTATTATTATTATTATTTGCACTCATCACCACATTGTGACACTGATCAATGTTTTAAGAGGACAATTTATTATAGCCAGTATGGTTAGCTTTTATTTTAAGTAAATAAGAAAGTAAGTAAGTGAATGAATAAGTAAGTAGGTAAATACATAAATACATAGGGCAGACTTGGGACAGTTTGTATTCTCATAAATTAATTTCAACCAAATGAGATGAATTCGTACTCCATTCGGCTACTAGAGGCAGGTGTGTGTGTGTGTGTGTTTTGCAAAGCACATAGTCTACAATACTGAGCCACGAGTGAGTTCAGGTGTCAACAACTTAAATACTTGTAAATGTTTTTTTTGTCTTTTTGTTTGTTTGTTTGTTTGTTTGTTTGTTTGTTTGTTTGTTTGTTTTTGTTTTTGTAAAATAAATTAATTTTGTGTTTGCCACAGGTAGGCTTAGGCATTTTGAAATATTAGGCAACTATAGACATATAACGTGCAAACTCTAAAGACCACATGAAGATTTAAAAAAATAATTTTAGAGGAATAGAACATTCAATTTGGCTTTATTATTATTATTATTATTATTATTATTATTATTTGCACTCATCAACACATTGTGACACTGATCAATGTTAAGAGAACAATTTATTATAGCCAGTATGGTTAGCTTTTATTTTAAGTAAATAAGAAAGTAAGTAAGTGAATGAATAAGTAAGTAAATCCATAAGTACATGGGGAGACTTGGGACAGTTTGTATTCTCATAAATTAAGTTCAACCAAATGAGATGAACTTGAACTCCATTCGGCTACTAGAGGCAGGTGTGTGTGTGTGTGTTTTGCAAAGCACATAGTCTACAATACTGAGCCATGAGTGAGTTCAGGTGTCAACAACTTAAATATTTGCAAAGGTTTTTTTTGTTGTTGTTTTTTTCTTTTTGTTTGTTTGTTTGTTTGTTTGTTTGTTTGTTTGTTTGTTTTCGTAAAAGAAATTAATTTTGTGTTTGCCACAGTTAGGCTTAGGCATTTTGAAACATTAGGCAACCATAGACATATAATGTGCAAACTCTAAAGACCACATGAAGATTTTAAAAAATCATTTTAGAGGAACAGAACATTTAATTTGGCTTTATTATTATTATTATTATTATTATTATTATTATTTGCACTCATCACCACATTGTGACACTGATCAATGTTTTAAGAGGACAATTTATTATAGCCAGTATGGTTAGCTTTTATTTTAAGTAAATAAGAAAGTAAGTAAGTGAATGAATAAGTAAGTAGGTAAATACATAAATACATAGGGCAGACTTGGGACAGTTTGTATTCTCATAAATTAATTTCAACCAAATGAGATGAATTCGTACTCCATTCGGCTACTAGAGGCAGGTGTGTGTTTTGCAAAGCACATAGTCTACAATACTGAGCCACGAGTGAGTTCAGGTGTCAACAACTTAAATACTTGTAAATGTTTTTTTTTGTCTTTTTGTTTGTTTGTTTGTTTGTTTGTTTGTTTTTGTAAAATAAATTAATTTTGTGTTTGCCACAGGTAGGCTTAGGCATTTTGAAATATTAGGCAACCATAGACATATAACGTGCAAACTCTAAAGACCACATGAAGATTTAAAAAAATAATTTTAGAGGAATAGAACATTCAATTTGGCTTTATTATTATTATTATTATTATTATTATTTGCACTCATCAACACATTGTGACACTGATCAATGTTAAGAGAACAATTTATTATAGCCAGTATGGTTAGCTTTTATTTTAAGTAAATAAGAAAGTAAGTAAGTGAATGAATAAGTAAGTAAATCCATAAGTACATGGGGAGACTTGGGACAGTTTGTATTCTCATAAATTAAGTTCAACCAAATGAGATGAACTTGCACTCCATTCAGCTACTAGAGGCAGGTGTGTGTGTGTGTTTTGCAAAGCACATAGTCTACAATACTGAGCCATGAGTGAGTTCAGGTGTCAACAACTTAAATATTTGCAAAGGGTTTTTTTGTTGTTCTCATCTCATCTCATTATCTCTAGCCGCTTTATCCTTCTACAGGGTCGCAGGCAAGCTGGAGCCTATCCCAGCTGACTATGGGCGAAAGGCGGGGTACACCCTGGACAAGTCGCCAGGTCATCACAGGGCTGACACATAGACACAGACAACCATTCACACTCACATTCACACCTACGGTCAATTTAGAGTCACCAGTTAACCTAACCTGCATGTCTTTGGACTGTGGGGGAAACTGGAGCACCCGGAGGAAAACCACGCGGACACGGGGAGAACATGCAAACTCCACACAGAAAGGCCCTCGCCGGCCCCGGGGCTCGAACCCAGGACCTTCTTGCTGTGAGGCGACAGCGCTAACCACTACACCACCGTGCCACCTTTTTTGTTGTTTTTTTTTCTTTTTGTTTGTTTGTTTGTTTTCGTAAAAGAAATTATGTTTGTGTTTGCCACAGGTAGGCTTAGGCATTTTGAAACATTAGGCAATCATAGACATATAACGTGCAAACTCTAAAGACCACATGAAGATTTTAAAAAATCATTTTAGAGGAACAGAACACTCAGTTTGGCTTTTATTATTATTATTATTATTATTATTATGGGGTGGCATGGTGGTGTAGTGGTTAGTGCTGTCGCCTCACAGTAAGAAGGTCCGGGTTCAATCCCCGTGGCCAGCAAGGGCCTTTCTGTGCGGAGTTTGCATGTTGTGTCTGTGTGGATTTCCTCTGGCAGGTGTGTGTGTTCTGTTTTGCAAAGCACATAGTCTACAATACTGAGCCACAAGTGTGTTCAGGTGTCAACAACTTAAATATTTGTAAATGGTTTTTTTGTGTGTTTTTGTTTGTTTGTTTTAAAAGAAATTAATTTTGTGTTTGCCACAGGTAGGCTTAGGCATTTTAAAACATTAGGCAACCATAGACATATAACATGCAAACTCTAAAGTGGGTGGCACGGTGATGTAGTGGTTAGCACGGTCTCCTCACAGCAAGAAGGTTCTGGGTTTGAACCCAGCAGCCGGCGAGGGCCTTTCTGTGCGGAGTTTGCATGTTCTCCCCGTGTCTGTGTGGGTTTCCTCTGGGTGCTCCAGTTTCCCCCACAGTCCAAAGACATGCAGGTTAGGTTAATATGGGATGGCCTTGGGCTGAGGTGCCCTTGAGTGAGGCCCCTAACTCCCAACTCCTCCCCGGGTGCTGTTAGCATGGCTGCCCACTGCTCTGGGTATGTGTGTGTGCTCATTGCTCACGTGTGTGTGCATGTGTGTGTTCACTGCTTCAGATGGGTTAAAGTGCTGATGACACGTTTTTGACATCTTTGGCGATGTTTTATAACATAAAAAGTAATTCCCGATGATCCATATATTAATTCACGAAGGCGCCTATTTTACAAGTTATGATAAAAAACGCGGCTATTTGGGCAAATTTGACGGAGCTGCAGCACCCAGGAGACGAAGGATGAGGAGGAGCTATATAACGTCAGCGAAAGAACCTTCCTCCTAACTTACCAGTTTTTTGTTGATGCGACAGGTGTTCAGTTTATCATTATTAGTATTTTTATTATACATTATTATACATTATATATATATATATATATATATATATATATATATATATATATATATATATATATATATATATATATATATAGTTATTATGCCTTTGCGTTGTGTTGCCGGCTTTTGCTCCAAAACCTACAAGGATGGGGTAAGTTTATTCAAGTTTCCCAGAGATCCCGAGCTGCATGGGAAGTGGGTGAAGCAAGTCAGGCGCACTCGTGACAAGTGGGAGCCCTAACCAACATCCGTCCTGTGCTCTGAACACTTCGATTTGGATTGTTTTGACACCCTTCCCAGCTTAAAAGAATCTCTTGGGTGTTCAGTTCAGCACAAACGTGTGTTACTACCATCAGCAGTGCCTACACAGTGTTGCCAGATTGGGAGGTTTCCCCACCCAGTTGGGCGGTTTGAAGTGCATTTTGGTGGGTTTTGAACAAATTTTGGGCTGGAAAACATCAGCAGTATCTGTTGCCAGATACCACTGAAGTTTTCCAGCCCAAAATATGTTCAAAACCCACCAAAATGCACTTGAAACCGCCCAACTGGGTGGGAAACCTCCCAATCTGGCAACACTGCCAGTATTCCGGAGGGGGTCTACTAGTAGCTATGCCGGATCCAAAGACAGTCCTCCTGTCAGAACATGTGTTGTGAAACGACATAAGATAAAGGTACGTAGAGCTATAGATTCTACATGATAATCATAAATGTAATCATAAAGTCGGCGTGATATCAGTCATGTATTTGCTTGTGAAAGCTTGCGGCTTTCATGTAACTGCCGCCTAGCAACGAGAGGCAAAGGGTAAAGAGGGTAGGCTATCATAGATTCTATTCGGAAGAGATCAACACAATTCTAGACTCCCAGAAGAGGAAGAGCTAGCACTAGAGAGTTCACCGGCGTTTTCATGCGCCATTTCCATTGAGTAGAACCAGAGTAGAACAGCCAGTGAACCGCAGCGTGTTCTACCGCTGACGTCACAACATGGCCACGAGCCACGGACCCAGTTTTCTTGCGCTGTGCAATTAAAAGTTGGATATTTGCATAACAACAGCTTCTTTTCACGTAATTATAACAGAAATCTAACATGTTTGCCATGTTGTATAGTTTATTTAAGAAATTGCATAGAGTCATGTTCGTGTCATCAGCACTTTAAATGTAGAGAGGAAATTTCACAAGTGTGTGATGAATAAAGTTGTGCTTTCTTTCTTTTCTTTTCTTTTCTTTTCTTTTCTTTTCTTTTCTTTTCTTTTCTTTAAAGACCACATGAAGATTTTAAAAAGTCATTTTAGAGGAACAGAACATTAAATTTGGTTTATTATTATTATTATTATTATTATTATTATTATTATTATTATTATTTGCACTCATCACCACATTGTGACACTGATCAATGTTTTAAGAGAACAATTTATTATAGCCAGTACGGTTAGCTTTTATTTTAAGTAAATAAGAAAGTAAGCAAGTGAATAAACAAGTAAGTAGGTAAATCCAATACATAGGGGAGACTTGGAACAGTTTGTATTCTCATAAATTAATTTCAACCAATCAGGTTTGAGATTACATCATAACTTAGATGTTGCCCCTTAAAGTAACCTACTTCCTTTGGAGCCATGAAGCTGGACACTGCAGTAAGGTTTGTGCAGTTCAATATTTTAGTCAAGCAAAATTTGTGTTTTCTACTTTGCCTCCACCTCCATTCTATAGTGTAGTGTACGCTGGTGAATTTGGGATTTGATAGGAATTAAAGTATGGAGCCTGGAGTTACTATATATAGTATTTTTTATTCAACTTAAATTTTGAGGAGGAAAAAAATCAGTGAATTTTTTTTTTTTCAAAATGGCCAGATAGGTAGAGTTGGGACAGTTCATCATGTTACAGGGTTTTTTTCTTGTGGTTTACAAATATAAAATTGTTTAAAAAGTTTTTGTTAAAAATGTGATCATGTCCCTGCATGAGAATTAATCTTATTTCATTTCTTCTTGAGAATGGAGTCATTTTGTCTTGTCAGGTTTTGGGTAAACTGACATTTTTCTATCGCTGTACCACCATTGTGTGTTTATACAGTTCATATGTTACAAGTTCTGATAATTAATAAAAATTAAACATGTTGGCCTAGGTATTTTATTTTTGTTTTTGTTCCATGTCTCCCAACATAATGTCTCATGTCTCCCTGCAAAACATACTGACAGGAAAAGTGAAACCTGAAGGCCAATGTATGTAACAAGCTGAGAAACTAATGTTGTGGTAAGATGGTTTAGTAAATACTCTCTAATGCAATATGAATATGATGCTACCTGCGAAGAATTTCACACAATTTTACAAAAGCTGAAAACTTGTCCCAAGTCTCCCCGCTCTCCCCTACATACATACATTAAAAAATATCAAACAACAAATGGCCTAATTTACTGAGGATTCTTGATTTCATTGCTAAATATTTTTAGCGCATTCATATTATTAAATATAGTTTTAATATGCTTTAGTCTGTCTGGATTTTTATATTCCAAATATAAATTTTTTTCATATATTTTATACAAAGTGTAGCCATGTTAGTGTTTACAGTTTAGTTTCTGCTGCTGCTTGGTTGTAATATTGCACTCTGAATTACATTATTATTATTATTATTATTATTATTATTATTATTATTATTATTATTTGTGGCAGCGGGGGCGTGGTCAAGCGTCGGTCTGTGACTGGAGGGCGGAGTCAGGGAAGGTAAGTGATGTCAGTTAACCTGTGTCTGTGTGTCTTCCCCAGTGACCGCGCCCTATATAAGGATCTCTCCTTATATAGCAGAGGAAGGGAGCTCTCTCCCCAACCAGACGACTGATGTGTGTGTGCGTGTCTGTGTGGCTGGGAGATGGTGATAACACTGAAAAGTGTAAAAATAAAGAGTTTTGGAAACTCAGTTCTGGCCTGCCATACTTCTGTGCTCCACCCACCCGCTCAAAGCTCTACATTATTATTATTATTATTATTATTATTATTATTATTAATCTGTTATTTCGGATTCACTTCCTTCACACACATGTAGACCCACAGCTTCCTCTTTTGTCTAATGAACCAGCTACACTTTGGGCTACTGACGCTTTTCACATTGGTCAGATGAAAAAAAAATGCAACTCCATTAATTGTGGTCCCAAAATCTGTTTACAGACCATATTAAGCTCGGTATCCTATGTCTGGCAGCACAGTGGTGTAGTGGTTAGCACTGTTGCCTCACAGCAAGAAGGTTCTGGGTTTGAGCCCAGTGGTCGACAGGGGCCTTTCTGTGTGGAGTTTGCATTTTCTCCTCATGTCTGCGTGGGTCTCCTCCAGGTGCTCTAGCTTCCCCCACAGTCCAAAGGCATGCAGGTTAGGTTCATTGGAGGCTCTAAATTGACTGCACTGTAGGTGTGAATGGTTGTGAAGCTGCAACAGGCCTAGCAAGCCGATGGTAGAGTAAGTGTGCTCTCGATAGACACAGATAGCCTGGTAAGAGGCTGGCAACTGACAGGCCAATTGGCCTACAGGGTGTCAGGATGAAAAAAAATCCTATGTCTAAGGAAGCAGAAGGAGGTCTTTCTGAGATTATTGACTCCCTGGTGCAGAAGAGAGCCATTTCAGAACGTCACAGTACATCACTGTACCACCCTGAATCTGGCTACATGTTTTCCTACTGCTGAAGATCAGGTACCTCATGACTTTCAGACAGTCTTAGATATTGTTTCTAAGTCATGTCCTGGCATCTCCAATGAGCCTGATTATAACACAGATTGTTAAGGCTGGAACCATTTGTGGATGGGTCCAGCTTTTGTCCTTCTGCTTCCACTGCTTATACTATATGTACATCTGACTCTGTTATTGAAATGTTCATGCTTCCATCACACTTCTCAGGTCAGGTCAGAATTATTTGCACTTACCAGAGCTTGTATCTTGGCATCAGGTAAGTCTCTGACTGCTTTAACTATGCTTTTCATACATTGCATGACACCAGTGTCATGTACAAACATCATGGTTTTGTTATGTTTGTTAATAAACCTATTGCACACAAAACACTCATTGTGAACCTGTTAGATGTTGCTCTCTTACTTATATGTGTCACTGGCTACAAATGTCACGCACATTTGAAAGAAGATGATCCCATTTCTCTAGGTAATTTTTTTTTGCTGATGAAACTGCTAAACAGATTGCTCTAACTTCTTCACCACCTTTACTGATGCAATAACCCATGTCTAATGTATCACTGACTTTTTTGCAGGATCTCCCCATTATCCAGCAACGTGCCACCCCATGGAGCTGAAGGACTGGCACACTCACTGTCCAAAGTATCCAACTACCGGCACCTGGGTGACCAGTAATAACAACTTTACCTTCCCAAATCAGTGTTGCCCTATTTAGCTAAAATTATAGAAGAAGAAGCCTTTATTTGTCACATGTACACTCAAACACAAACTTAAGCACACAGTGAAATTTCTCCTCTGCATTTAACCCATCTGAAGCAGTGAACACACACAATAACACACAAGGGAGCAATGAGCACACATGCAACCAGAGCAGTGAGCAGCTATGCTACAGCACCTGGGGAGCAGATGCCTTGCTCGGGGCACTTCAGCCCAACCTCAGGACATAGCTGCCCCATGTTAACCTAACCACATGTCTTTCAACTGTGGAGGAAACCAGAGCACTCAGAAGAAACCCATGCAAATACAGAGGGAACATGCAAACTCCACACAGAAAGGCCCCCTTTAGTCACTGGGCTCGAACCCAGAACCTTCTTACTGTGAGGCGACAGTCCTAACCACTACACCACCATAGCATTGACCATGTCTCAAAGGCAAGGATGGTAAGCATGGTGAATAGATATTGGTATGTGCCTGGGTTCTCTATTGTTGCCTCCGAATTTTGCGAACAATGAGCTATATTTTTACAAATGAATGTTTCGTAATTGTTGATGTTTTCAAAATATCCTGAATATTTTCCCTGCAGGAAACAAGACACAATCACAGTGCCCAAATACCTAGTTAGGGACATCATTCCTAGATGGGGGATCCCTAAAAAAAATTCTTCAGACAATGGGCCAGGATTTGTGGGTAAAGTTACGGGATGTCTGTTGACACACTTAGATTTTGACCTCAAACACCATTGCGCTTATTACCTGCAATCAGCAGGTGCAGTAGAATGATTGAATCACACAATAAAGCAAAAATTGTCTAAAATAATGATGTATATGGGCTTAAATTGGTTCTGATGTATGTTCGTGCTTGAGCAAAACATCAAACAGGGTTAAGCTCCATTGAGGTGTTGACAGGCCTTCCTTACAGGAACAGTGAGTTGGAGAGCATACTACAACAGGTGGATTACCAATTGATGATATATATGTCTGGTTTATGTAACATGGTTAAGTCTTTGCATTCACAGGTGAAAGAGGCATTGCCTTATCCACAGGAGGGATAGCTGCACTCTCTCCGAGTAGGAGATTGAGTCATGGTGATAGACCAGAGAAGGAATTGTCCATGGAATCGTCCTTGTTGGTGTGGTCCTTGGTGTGTGCTTTTGACAACCCTTCCAACCATTCAGATGGCCAAAAAGGATACTTGAGTCCCCTGCAAAAAAGCATCTCTACCAGACTTGACGAAGACATCCATCCATTATCTGTAACCGCTTATCCTGTGCAGGGTTGCAGGCAAACTGGAGCCTATCCCAGCTGACTATGGGCAAGAGGTGGGGTACACCCTGGAGAAGTCACCAAATCATCGCAGGGCTGACACATAGAGACAAACAACCATTCACACTCACACACACACCTACAGTCAATTTAGAGCCACCAATTAGCCTAACCTGCATGTCTTTGGACTGTGGGGGAAACTGGAGCACCCAGAGGAAACCCACGCAGACACGGGGAGAACATGCAAACTCCATGCAGAAAGGCCCCCATCGGCTGTTGGGCTCAAATCCAGAACCTTCTTGCTGTGAGGCGACAGTGCTAACCACTACACCACCGTGCCACCCTTTGACTAAGACATTGGATAGCAATTGAAAGAAAGAAGAATCCCTTAGGGGAACAACGCACTAGATGGTGGTGGAACTTCTGAGCATTTCTAGTCACTGTAGAACTCACACTTTCAGAGCTCCCACACAGTATCAAAGACCAGGACTAGTCCTACAAATACACAACTACTAGGCCTTTGTTACCAGAAGTATGGGCCTCAGCTAATGTTCATAGAATACTTATGAGGCTTTTTAGAACCCATGTTATGTCATGTAACCCAACTTCAGCATCAACCCCATCCTCTTTATGAAATAGAAGTTATTGTACTGTATTAATATCTGTACAAAGGCATTTTGTTACTTCTTATGAACTTCTGGAAAAATGTAATTCTTGTGTACATCACCAAAACTAGAGAAACCAAATATACCCCACAAATCTTGTTTTGCATACTATGGCACCATTTGCCTCACAGTATAGATGTTGTGATCACAGACCTGAGACTGAATCTGTCGAATATAAAATGAGAACCGTTCTTATTATTGGACTCCTGCTTCGTTTAATAGGATGGCCTTTCATTTGTTTTTACAAGCAAAATACTTTCTGGAAACATGCAAATTTTATAGCCGTACCTCTAAAAGCTCATGTCTCCAGCTGCCATGTTTGTGCTTTCATACTTCATAGTGCTCTGAACCCGTTCATGTTCACATCACTGTTTTGTTGGCACGTAGTGTATGCGCCACCACATGAGGCATAATTGGGAATGGATTACCACTCAGTCCCAATGACAGTGTCACCATGACAGAGTGGGTTAAAAATCCTTGTCTGGATGTTGAAAAATAAAATTTCCACCATTAGCATTAGCCTTTATAGACTACAGAAAGAAAATAATTAAACTTTAATAATTGTGTGGCCCTTTTTATATGTTTGATTCAAAGTGTAGCCATGTTAGCAGACACAATTTAGTTTTTGCTGCTGCTTGGTTGTAATAATGCACTCTAGTAGTTGCTGCAATGCTTTTTTTTTTTAATTAAATTAATTAAACTGAAATCTGAAGAGTTGATCCCAAAATTTCTCCCTATTAAAGTGCACTGCTTATGTCATAAAAATTTATTGATAATTTTATTTATTTATTTATTTATTGGTCAGCATGTCCAGTTTTTAAAAAAAGTCATAATTATCAAGTGTGTTTCAAATAGAGTGCAGAGTATTTGGGGGGTCGTTTAGAAATCAGGTCGCTCGCTGACATTGTTCCTAAATGCACATTCATTAGAAAGTTTAAATCTCACTGATTCTAATCCTGTGTCTCGTACCTGAGACATAAAACTAAGATGGAGTGCAAAACATTAAAAAAACGAAACAGTTGAAAATATGATCATTATATAGCATTTTGTTTAAGTATAAAAAAGTATCAAATGGTCAGTTTGAATGATGTGTATGCTTGAATGGTGTGTGTGTGTGTGTGTGTGTGTGTGTGTGTGTGTGTGTGTGTGTGTGTGTGTGTGTGTGATGAATTTATAATTATTTGTGATTGTCAGTTTTGTGTTCTTGTGTTCTTTGTGTGCATGGCACGGTGGTGTAGCGGTTAGCACTGTCACCTCACAGCAAGAAGGTTCTGGGTTTCAGCCCAGCAACTGACAGGGGGCCTTTCTGTGTGAAGTTTGCATGTTCTCCCCGTGTCTGTGTGAGTTTCCTCCAGGTGCTCTGGTTTCCCCCACAATCCAAAGACATCCGATTAGGTGAACTGGCTACTCTAAATTGTCCATAGGTGTGAATGGTTGAGAGGAGAAAACCTCTATAATAATCCGGTAGAAGGCAATGGGAAACCACTACTGTAATGTTCCCTAGAAACTCTGATGGACATCAGAGCCAGACCTGTCATCAGGCAGAACACTAAAGAAGAAGAGAAGGGTTCTTTGTGTTGGCCTAGATTTTGGTCATGATTTGAGACAAGTAGCTACTGCAATTTATAAGAAGCCAAAGACAAGCAAAGGCTTTTGCACAAATGTAATGTTAAACGAGAAGGGCTATTAAAAAAAACTGTCAAGTAAGTAAAAATAAAATTAATAATTAATAACGTTTTTTATAATTAATAACTTAAATTCAACAAAATAAAAATGCATGTCAAAAATCCATCCATCCATCCATTATCTGTAACTGCTTATCCTGTGCAGGGTCGTAGGCAAGCTGGAGCCTATCCCAGCTGACTATGGGTGAGAGGCGGGGTACACCCTGGACAAGTCACCAGCTCATTGCAGGGCTGACACATAGAGACAAACAATCATTCACACTCACATTCACGCCTACTGTCAATTTAGAGCCACCAATTAGCCTAACCTGCATGTCTTTGGACTGTGGGGGAAACCGGAGCACCTGGAGGAAATTCACGCAGACACGGGGAGAACATGCAAACTCCACACAGAAAGGCCCTCGCCAGCCACTGGGCTTGAAACCAGGACCTTCTTGCTGTGAGGCGACAGTGCTAACCACTACACCATGTCATAAATCTCATCTCATCTCATCTCATCTCATTATCTCTAGCCACTTTATCCTGTTCTACAGGGTTGCAGGCAAGCTGGAGCCTATCCCAGCTGACTACGGGCGAAAGGCGGGGTACACCCTGGACAAGTCGCCAGGTCATCACAGGGCTGACACATAGACACAGACAACCATTCACACTCACATTCACACCTACGGTCAATTTAGAGTCACCAGTTAACCTAACCTGCATGTCTTTGGACTGTGGGGGAAACCAGAGCACCTGGAGGAAATTCACGCAGACAAGGGGAGAACGTGCAAACTCCACACAGAAAGGCCCTCGCTGGCCACTGGGCTCGAAACCAGGACTTTCTTGCTGTGAGGCAACAGTGCTAACCACTACACCATGTCATAAATCATAATGACATAAACCTGTGTAAAATAAAGATCAATAAAGTACTTGTCCAAAAATAAATAAAAGGTGTGGCAAAAGTCGCACTTTAAGTAATTGCAGGCTTAATTCCAAGCAATTCCCATCTAATTTGCAATTTGTCAGATGTGGTCAGAGAATATTTTTAACAGATGGTGAATTTTAGGCATTAGGACACATATTTACTTATACATGCATTTTTAAACTGAAGATCTACAATTGAGACGTGCATTCAAAACATAAAACAAGGCCAATAGCGCTCTCTGGTGGTCACAAGTTAGTGGTACATGTGTAGATTAATTTCCACAGAACCGGATAGTCACCAGCCGTAATATTACAACCAGTGACAGGTGAAGTCTCATCTCATTATCTCTAGCCGCTTTATCCTTCTACAGGGTCGCAGGCAAGCTGGAGCCTATCCCAGCTGACTACGGGCGAAAGGCGGGGTACACCCTGGACAAGTCGCCAGGTCATCACAGGGCTGACACATAGACACAGACAACCATTCACACTCACATTCACACCTACGGTCAATTTAGAGTCACCAGTTAACCTAACCTGCATGTCTTTGGACTGTGGGGGAAACCGGAGCACCCGGAGGAAACCCACGCGGACACGGGGAGAACATGCAAACTCCACACAGAAAGGCCTTCGCCGGCCCCGGGGCTCGAACGCAGGACCTTCTTGCTGTGAGGCGACAGCGCTAACCACTACACCACCGTGCCGCCCGTGACAGGTGAAGTGAATAACATTATCATATTACAATGTCACTTGTCAAGGGGTGGGATATTTTAGGTAGCAAGAGCACAGTCAGTTCTCAAAGTTCATGTGTTGGAAGCAGAAAAAATGGGCAGGCATAAGGTTCCGAGCGACTTTAATAAGGGGCAAATTGTGATGGATAAACGAATGGGTCTGAGTAGCTATAAAACAGCAGGTCTTGTGAGGTGTTCCCAATATGCAGTGGTTAGTACCTACCAAAAGTGGTCCAAGGTCCAGGGTCAAGAGTACCCAAGGCTCATTGATGCACTTTTTTTTTCCTCCGTGCTCTCACAGAAGGCGGTCGCATCTCTGCTCTCCTCTCCTCTCCTTCTTTTCCTGCTTGTGCTCTTTGTTCATCTCGTCTGCCTATACTTTTTTTTTGAGAGACTCTCTCCGCATTGAATTTCTAAACTAAAAAAGCATGGATTTGATAAACTGGTCTCCTAACAAAATTGACACAGTTTCTGGGTTCGGGGGAACCCTCCTGTCCTGCCGGAACGTCTGTAGAGGACATTGAAGATATCTACCTATTCGGAACCATGATTACAGGACTTTTGCTGATTGGATTAGGCATTGCCCTGGTATATCGAGGAAATCAGACAACGGTGACAGCTGTTCAAAGCCCCACAAAGCTGCCCAATATGATTGGAGTGGTGGGCAAAGCTGTTGGCACTCGGACTGTGGACATTCAGAACTTTAACCACAAAATGGTTATCTCAGAGCAGCTTTCAGCTTTGCAAGGAATATGTATTTCGGAGACCAAATGGAATTGAATTGAACAGAATGGACGAAATGGACAGATATGGACAAGTGGTGTGGACGTGTAAAGACTGCGTCTGTTTGAAAGACTAAACAATCTCTATCTTATCGACATTCGGCTCCCTGAACAGCACTGGCCTTGATCAAGGCCGTTGCTGGGATAACATTTCCCCCAGAGGGTTACTGCTGGGAGACACTCTCGCATTTTTCACATTCCTTCCCCAATTTTCCGCGGTCGCCGTTTTTCACCCCCAGTGTAACAAGCGGGTGCGTGACCAGCGTCGTTTGCATGGCTGCAGGAGCGGACGGCTGCTTGCTTGCGCTGGGTTACCTCTACCTCCTCCCCTCCTACCCCCTTACCCCTTCCCCCCACCCCTGATTGCCCCCTCCTTCCCCCTTTCCCCCCCTCAAGTCCCATGTTTTAAAGTGTACTTGTGTTATTGTGTGCTTTTGCGGAGGTTTTTTAAATGCTCCCACACTGTACTCCTGATAGGAGCATAGTGGGAGGGTGTTCTTTTTTCCTCATCTTTCCTTTTTTTCTTTTCTTTTTCTTTTATCCCTGTCTTCCTGTCCTGTTCCCCCTCTGTAAGGACAGGTTGATGGTCAATTTCACTGGTAACAGTGACAGTAAAGGGTTCATTCATTCATTCATTCATTCATTCATTTCATTCACATGAGGGGTGAAGGCTAGGCAGTCCTGTTCGATCCAACAGAAAAGCTTCTATAGCATAAATTGCTGAAAACGTTAATGCTGGCTATGATGGAAAGGTGTCAGAACACACAGAGCCTCACAGCTTGCTGTGTATGGGGCAAGATCAGTCAGAGTGTCCATACTGAGCCATGTCAGTGCTTTCAGTGGACATGTGAGCTCAGAACTGGACCATAGAGCAATGGAAGAAGGTGGCCTGATCTGATGAATTATGTTTTCTTTTATATTTTGTGGACAGCCAGGTGTGTGCACATCTAAGGTACACTAAGGGAAGAAGTCAAGCCAGTGGAGGCAGTGTGATACTCTGGGCAATGTTCTGCTGGGAAACCTTGGGTCATGGCATTCATGTGGATGTGACTTTGACACATATTACATTGCTGGTGACCAAGTACACCCCTTCATGGAAGCAATATTCCCTCATGGCAGTGCTCTCTTTCAGCAGGATAGTGCGCCCTGCCACACTGCAAAAATTATTCAGGAATGGTTTGAGAAACATGACATGAGTTCAAGGTGTTGATTTGACCTCCAAATTCTCCAGATCTCAATCCAATCAAGCATTTGTGGGATGTGCTGGACAAACAAGTCTGATCCATGGAGCCCAACCTCACAATTTACAGAACTCTAAGGATTTGCTGCCAATGTCTTGATGCCAGATACCACAGCACGCCTTCAGAGGTCTTGTAGAGTCCATGCCTCGATGGGTGAGAGCTGCTTTGGTGGTACTTGGGGGATCTACACAATATTAGGCAGGTGGATTAAATGTTATGGCTGATCAGCATAATTTTTTTTTTTAATTCAAGGTTTATTTGACATGGACAATGTGCATTAATAAACATAAAATGTAAACGTGCCAGAATTAACCAAAATGGTTATGTTACATCGGTTGTCCATGGACTAATGTTAAAAGGTCAGATGCACCTCAAAAAAAAAAAAAAAATATATATATATATATATATATACATCAATGTAAAAGTAAAAGGTAAAAGAACACATAACACATAAAACATGCAATAAGAATATGATCAGTATAAATTAGAGAAAGAGGGGGGAAAGAGGAAGCATGGCAGGAGTGGCATAAGTAGAACAGACAGCAGACAGAACAGGTGAGCAGAAGATTGAGCAGTGTGATGTTAATGTTTGGTGTTGACAGGTCTCATTGCTGGGCGGCACGGTGGTGTAGTGGTTAGTACTGTCACTTCACAGCAAGAAGGTCCTGGCTTCGAGCCCAGCGGCTGACAAGGGCCTTTCTGTGTGGAGTTTGCATGTTCTCCCCGTGTCTGCGTGGGTTTCCTCCGGGTGTTCCGGTTTCCCCCACAGTCCAAAGACATGCAGGTTAGGCTAATTAGTGTCTCTAAATTGACCGTAGGTGTGAATGTGAGTGTGAATGGTTTGTCTCTATGTGTCAGCCCTGCAATGAGCTGGTGACTTGTCCAGGGTGTACCCCGCCTCTCACCCATAGTCAGCTGGGATAGGCTCCAGCATGCCTACGACCCTGTACAGGATAAGTGGCTACAGATAATGGACGGATGGAAGGTCTGATTGCTAATTAGCCACTTCTTTAGATTGGATTTAAATGTAATGTATGTTTTTATATTTCTAATGTGGGTTGGTAATGTGTTCCACTTATGCATCGCTCTCATTGAAAATACAGATTGTCTGAAACTGCTTTTTCTTACAGCGAAATTATACAGTCTCCTCTGACTGCACTACATGTAGATTTATAAGCAGATGAACCTGTTTTTACAAATTGTCTTAGTACTGGAGGAGCCAGTCCATTAATAATCTTACATATAAGACAGGAGTTTGTGTATTTCACCAGGTTTTCCCAAGTTAGTCATTTATATTTTGTTAAAATGAGACAGTGATGATGATGTCTAGGTTTTTTGTCAAGAACTTTGAGGGTTTGTTTGTACAAAGAGTGGCTTGGTATAAGACCAGTGGCATGCACAGATAGACACGAGGTGGTGCTCAAGCACCTGCCCCACTGCCCTCTGTCCAAAAAAGTGCCCTTTTGGATTTTTTTTTTTTTACAGTTTACTGAGGCCAATGTCGACATGATCTTTTAGAAAAGCCGCGGCATTAAAAGCGTGTGTGAAAATAATGTCCCGATGTGTGCCCCCTCTGCACACACACCGGACCTCTGTCTCTCTTGCTCTGTCACGTGAACAAGTGTGCTTTGCATTCAATGTGAGGTTGCAGCAGCATAGTGTCCTGGAAGCCACGGCCTTGTCATAGCGCAGACAACACATCGGGCAGTCAGTC
The DNA here is from genome assembly GCF_027579695.1 of Neoarius graeffei. Lineage (NCBI taxonomy): Eukaryota > Metazoa > Chordata > Actinopteri > Siluriformes > Ariidae > Neoarius > Neoarius graeffei. Next base: position 44,484,488 of record NC_083569.1, read on the forward strand.
AGCTCTTCCCCTGCCCCACCAGCCAGGTAACACATGAATCGAGTGAAAATGTATTGTTTGCCCTCTAAGCCCAGGCTGTAATTATTTTGTCGTGAAGTAGCCCGTCGCATACAGAAACAACTGCACATAAGTATTATATTTTTTGCTAGACCATTTTCAAATTTAGGAAAACAAAAATTTCTTTTTCTATTTTGTTCAACTAGAGATTCCTGGCAAAGTCAAAAAGCCTTGGTGTAATAAATTAACATTAAGTGGTTGTTTTACACCTTTAAAAACTAAAATGGGTCAGTGGCGACCCGAACACAAGAGGAGGGTTAAATCTCAGACTTTTATAATAAGGTGTTCCACATGCGCAAAAAAGTGCCCTTTTCCCCCCCAGAGCACTTGCCCCCCAAAATGTCTGTGCACGCCACTGTATAAGACAAGTGGTATTGGCCTGAGACCAGGTCATTAAATAATATTTAATATGGGAGAAGATCATTGAGTGCATATACGTAATTGCAGCCTCTGTTGACATACAATTGTGGATGTATCTAAAATTTGCAAGATTAAACTTGACTCGCTGACAAACCTTTTATATTTGAGCTTTAAATGATAGCTGACTGTCAGTTAGCACTCCAGGATACTTAAACTCTGAAACAACCTGCAGTCTCTCCCCTGCTACAAATACATCTGGCTCTACACAGTAGTTTTTTTTTAACCTTGCTGTGATACATTGCATGAAATTTGTTAGGTAATCTGCAGTTTGACCTGTACGAAGTACAAAGATTGACCATGTACGAAGATCACTGTATCATCTGCATATATTTGAGTGTTGGCATTGGGGCAGACAGTTGGCAGATCATTAACATACAGTGTAAATAAAAGTGGACCCAATATGGATCCCTGTGGGACACCTGTGGGCATTGCGAATGGATAATGATTGATAATTTTTCTTCACTCTAACAAACTGCAACCGATTTGTTAGATATTACTCAATTCAATTAATGGCAGTTATGGAAAAATTAAAAGTAGATAATTTAGATAAAAGGACTCGATGACTAATCAAATGCCTTCTTTAAGTCTAGAAAAATAACTCCAACAATCTCTCCTAGATCTAATAAATATTTTACTTCTTCTATTAAAAAAACAATGTCTCCAGCTGAGCCGGTTTGGAGATGTAGGAAAGAGTGACCAGTTTTATAAGACTTTCTAAACTACAGGGATGTTTTATCTATGTCTGACCTTTTCCACACTGAATCATTTTAAGGATTTAAGGTATTTTGTATCAAGTTGCTTCAGTTGAAATTGGTGCTAATTTAGTTAATACGTTTGCTTTCCTGAAGAAGAAGAAGAAGAAGAAGAAGAAGAAGAAGAAGAAGAAACACAAAGCCATATGGAGTATTCTTTATTCACATTAAAGATAAATTAACATGGATATGTACATCACAAAAACTCTCTACTGTGAAGGCTAACAAACACAGGAGTGACCTTTACCTCTAAACAATCAAGACAATGGTTATCTTTTTAAACCAAACAACACATATTGCATATTTTTGCAGATATCCCAGCCCAAAACTCTCATAACGAGCTTCACTTTAAAAAATATAAAGTTAAATAAATATAATTTTTCAAAACATAAAACTTTATTCAACACTTTCTTTTCCATACATGTTCACATCATAACTGTTTTTTTTATGTAATGGTGGATATAAGGAAACTTGTATCACTAGGTTCTGTGTTATGTATTTTGCAAAGCTGCATTTTGCCAAAAAAAGTTCTTCTTGAAACATTTCATGTTTGTAATTCTACAGGATATCCATGTTTCTCTTATAATCAGTTCACATATTTAGGATTTTATTATTATTTTGGCAAGAGCACAGCAATTATTTAACAAACAAATTGTGCCCTTAGTATTACGAGGTTCTATCTGGAATTCTATCGTTACCCAGTTAGAGACTTATAACACTAAAATCACAAAATGTCGACTTTAGTTTCTCCAGATATTGTCACCAGAGCCGTCCACGTCCAGCCATTAAAACTACAGAGAACACTGACAAGGATGCAAGGTAACATTTAGGTCGGAAATGTCTTAAAGGAAACATTGAAGTCTTGCATAACACTTAGAACGGTTAAATAGATCATATCACTACAAATTTGGATAAAATTTGCTGCAGAGCAACAAACTCAGTACAATACACTTGCAGAGAAAATATTTTTTGTCTTTAGAGCATAATTTACCTTTAAACAGATAGGGATTACATGTGGAGGTCACCACAGTTCCAAAAAAGCACACATCAATTCGTTGCTGCTTACAAGTAAACAAACATAAACAGAGAGCTCTCGGGTCAAGAGTAAGGTAGACCATACTATCGCATCATGCTCTGTTATTTTCTTTACACTCTGAGTAGAGCTTTTGTGTCCTCTCATATTGTTGATTGTATAGATACGATTTGCTTTGTTCGCTCTGATCGACAGCTGTGTGTCAGGGCTCCAGACTGCACTGTGGTGTTAGGGCTGTCTGTAGCTCTTGGCTCTTATAAGTTGTGTCCCAGCATGCTGTGAGGCTTTAGCCCAGTCGCGTTATGAAATTCTCTGGAAATAATCCTTTCGAAGCAGAGGTTCCCTGCTGTAGCCAGTCGTTCTCCTTGATGCCAGTGAGCCAGCCAGCATCCTGCGGAGATACTTCGTCAGTATAAGCTAATTCTATTTCACAAAATACTCATTTACATATACAGTACCAGTCAAAAGTTTGTACACCTCTACTCAGTCATAAGTTTTTCTGTATTGTGATTATTTTCTACTTTGTAGAACAATACCCAAGACATCAAAGCTATGAAATAACATATGGAACATATATGGAAGGCGGCACGGTGGTGTAGTAGTGAGCATTGTCACCTTACAGCCAGAAGGTCCTGGGTTTGAGCCCAGTGGCCGACGAGGGCCTTTCTGTGTGGAGTTTGCATGTTCTCCCTGTGTCTGTGTGGGTTTCCTCTGGGTGCTCCAGTTTCCCCCACAGTCCAAAGACATGCAGGTTAGGCTAATTGGTGGCTCTTGGCCATAAGTGTGAATGTGAGTGTGAATGGTTGTCTGTGTCTATGTGTCAGCCCTGTGATGATCTGGTGACTTGTCCAGGGTGTACCCCACCTCTCGCCCATAGTCAGCTAGGATAGGCTCCAGCTTGCCTGCGACCCTGTACAGGATAAGCGGCTACAGATAATGGATGGATGGAACATGTATGGAATTATGTGGTAAACAAAAAGTGTTAAAAAAAAAACAAAGTGCTTCATATCTTAGATTCTTCAAAGTAGCCAGTGTTTACCTTGATGACACTTTGCACACTATTGGCATTATCTTAACCAGCTTCATGAGGTAGTCACCTGGAATGCTTTTCAATTAACAGGTGTGCCTCGTCAAAAGGTAATTAGTGCAATTTCTTGCCTACTTAATATGTTTGAGATCAAACCATGCTTGTAGTACTCGAGTCCAACTTGTGCCCTAATTTTAAGGACTTGTGACTCGACTTGGACTTGAGCACTGATAATTCGGACTTGGACTCAGACTCGTGCATTAACTGCATTCGGACTTATAAATTGGAGACGAGGATTCGGATTTTTTCTTTATTTTTTGCAACATGCTATAATAATTTGGCATAAGATCTTTTTATCTACATTGATTTTTATACTAATTTTGTGCAAGAGAATGCACATTCACCTGTTCATACGTCATGTTCAGGAACAAACTAAAGTTAATGGTGCTAAAATGCCTGGAGAGAATGCCCCAGGATTGTCCACTTTGCTGATACAGACTTCTCATGCAGTTGGAAAAAATGCACTGCTATATGTTTCATATGTAGAAGAACTATCGAGGAGACAACAGGGACAACCTCGAACTTCAATTGTCATCAGGCAAGACTCCACCCAGAGAAGTAAGTGACACGCTGTGTTCATTGCTCTGTTGATAGCGGGGCTTGCTGACTGATGAACTAGCTAGTGTTAACCCTCTCTCACGTTATTTGCCTTATTGATAGTGGGTGGGGCTTGCTGAGCGATGAATAAGCTTTTTATCTGTAGCCTATTAACTATAATGGGGCAGTCAAGCAGTAACGTTAGTCCAACACAATAGATAGTTTTCACTGACGTCATGGCATTCCGGGGAACGCCCCCCCAGCCGCCATCTTGGAGGGCAAACAAAACGGACCATCGCCACTACTGGCTACGTTATCTCGGACGAATTTATGAAGTTATATAGTCAGTTTTCTAAAATAAAGATCAATGTCGGCAAAATCAAGCAAACAGAAGTATATAGATACACATCTCACGGTATGCAGCCAAACTGGCCTTGATTGGGGGAATTGACCCCTATGAAGTGGACAAAGATGCATTTTCAAGTGACTATCCAGGGCTGCCAAAGCCTGAAACTTCCAAAGCCTGAAACTGACTTCATCAAACTTTAAAGGCTGTCTGATATATACAACTTTATATATTCACAGCGCGCCTTTTGGCGGATGCTGCCTGAATCGCGCAGATCCGATTTTTTTTTTTTAGGGGGGGCGTTGGAGTGTCCGATTATAATTTCAAAGTAAATTCTGCATTAAAATTACTAAATAAGCAAATCCGTTACAGTCCATGAAACAGGAAGTATAAGGATGAGAAAAAACAGTTTAAATCGGGAAGCTGCGCACATTTGTGCATTCCTGCACACTGCTCGGGCTGCACAAATGTGCGCAGCTTCCCGATTTAAACTGTTTTTTTTCTCATCCTTATACTTCCTGTTTCATGGACTGTAACGGATTTGCTTATTTAGTAATTTTAATACAGAATTTACTTTGAAATTATAATCAGACACTCCAACGCCCCCCCCTAAAAAAAAAAACGGATCTGCGCGATTCAGGCGGCATCTGCCAAAAGGCGCGCTGTTTGCATCCCAAACACAAATCAAATCATACAGAATAGACCTAAAATGTTTTTCAAAAATGACCCTTGCGTGAGTGAAGTGACAAGTTTCAAATAGAAACGTGACAAACGAGCGATATTAAAGTGTACATTACAATGTAAACGTACACTCAGCGGTTCCAGTTAGGCATTCTCCAGAGATTGTTCACATGATGTTTTGGTTTCCAAAAACAAACTTAAACACAATTGATTGTTTATTTAAACAACTTACCACTTATAAAATGATCGGAGCAGACTTTGCTGTGTTTGGAAGGCCGATAATCCTTGCGGTTGATTCTCGCAAGCCATAGATTTCTCCTTTGTATGCTGAGTTTGTTTGCTTGCCTTCGTGCTCCCGTACAGTGGGAATTCCATAAAAGCTCCGCTTGACTTCATCATCTGACCTATTACGACAGCCGTGAATACAACAGGTGTGCACCATTGCTAGCTTTAAATAGTAGTAATGTAACTATAAATGTAAATAATATATAAATGAATGTAACTCGCGCGCTACAATGTGTGCTCAGTGACCCGTACGGTAAGCTAGCCCTCCAAGATGGCCGCCACCAGGGAATCCCCGACTCTGTGACGTCATGTGAAAACTATCTATAGCAAAGACAGTTTCACATAAAGGCAGTAACAGCCACCATCAAATGGTGCGGTTGGAGTCTGGTTCTCGGACTCAACTCAGATCAATAGTGGACTCGACTCAGACTCCACTCGAAATTTTCTTTCATGACTTGAACTTGACTCGGACTTGAACACTGGGGACTCAAGACTGGACTTGGACTCGAGGTTTAGTGACTCGACTACAACACTGGATCAAACAGTAAATAATAAAAATACAGTAAATAGCCCTATTCCACAGCTGTAGTAATCCATATTATGTCAAGAACCACTCAAGTATAGAGAAACGAAATCCATCATTACTTTAAGACAGGAAAGAAATGTCTTAATTAATAAAAAATAAAGAAAAAACATTGCATTAGAAGGTGTGTCCAAACTTTTGACTGGTTTCATATTTTCATATTTACAATGATGGACTAGAGTTTGTCCACAACCTAATAAATAAATTACTGTATGTGATAGTTTTATGTGATAAATGTAGACTCACTGGTCACTGTAAAAGGAACACCTGTACAGCCATCGTGTGGCAATAGCACAATACAAATACAGATCAAGTGCTCCAGTTAATGTTCATATCAAACGTGAGAAAGGGAAAATGAGGGGAGAGGGGAAATGTGATTTCAGTGACTATGACTGAGGCATGGTTGATGGTAACCCAACCACTCTTGGCAAATGTGGTGAGCAGAAAAGCATCTCAGAATGCACAACATGTCAAACCTTCAGGGAGATGAGCTACAACAGTAGAAATACACTGGACACAGTGAAATACTCAAATACGCTCATGTGATACCAACAACCATGCCATGGTCAAAGTCATTGAGATTGCATTATCCCACATTCTAATATTTAATGGGCACAATACCTGAAGCTCTTGACCTGTTTCTGTATGATTTTATGCATTGCACTGCTGTCACATGATAGGCTGATTGGATAAGTGCATGAATGGGCAGGTGGATAGTGTTCCTAAAACTATGGCTAGATTTTAATGTAATAGTTTGGGTTTGATAAGTCAATAAATCACCTTTAAAAATTTATAAAACATGCTTTAGACAGACTGGTCAAAGTCCAAAAATACCTGCAGTTATCAGCAATTGTTCTACATTCTTTTAGAAAACAGAGAGAAGCATTTTAAAATCTGAGTTAGTAGTAATCATCAGACAGGCAAGTGTTTTTACCATTTACAAGTTCTATCAAGATGTACTATGCAAATATGGGCCAGACAAAACCAGAGGAAGGCATGGAAACATTAATATAAATTATCCATCCATCCATCCATCCATCCATTATCTGTAGCCACTTATCCTGTACAGGGTCGCAGGTAAGCTGGAGCCTATCCCAGCTGACTATGGGTGAAAGGCAGGGTACACCCTGGACAAGTCACCAGGTCATCTCAGGGCTGACACATAGAGACAACCATTCACATTCACACCTACGGTCAATTTAGAGCCACCAATTAGCCATAACTTGCATGTCTTCGGACTGTGGGGGAAATCGGAGCACCCGGAGGAAACAAATATAAATTATATAAAACATTAATATAATCCTTTTTTTAATTCACCATGTCAATAAAGTATTCAGTATACAAAAACAATGATCTTTAAATCAACTTTTGGATAGTCTGGATAATTCAGTTTTATAAATAACTATAGTATTTATACCAGGTTTGTAGTTGCATGCAAGCTGACACATATGATGCATTTGTGCTGAGGTTCCTGAACCTTTAAAAGAATCAAAATGTTCCAGAAATCTCATGAATGACAACTACACATCCAGGTCCTGAATGAATTCCTGTTTTACACTCCCACTTCACTCTAGGATGTATTACCATTATGGAAAGTAACAGTAGTAACTCAAAAAACGGGACAGTTACATAATTTCTGCATGCAGGTGAAATACCACAACACATTGAACATCAAACAAGTTGCTTTGTTAACTAACTATGTGGCAATGTTACAGTATTTCCAGTAGAGGCATGTGGAAAACACCTGTGTCCAACATCCCAGATAGCACACCTATGTCGGCCCAACGTTGGCCCACTGTTGGCTGCGCTGATGGTCCATCAGACGTATGACCAGCGGGCCTTCATACAAATATAAATATAAAATAAATATACAAATAAAATACAAAAAGTGCCAGCTCAATGAAAAGCCATAGAGAAAAGATGCGTTTTTAAAGAGGATTTAAAAACCTCTATGGAGTCAGCCGATCTAATGTGCCATGGCAGACTGTTCCAAAGCCTAGGAGCAGCCACCCCAAAGGTTCGATCACCTTTGGTCTTCAGCTGAGATTTGGGTACAGTCATGAGCAGTTGATTTGCTGATCTTAAAGTCATATCCTGGACCAATTTCGTGTTTTTTTTTTTTTTTTTTATATGAAAGTATGTCCCTTTACACACTCATCCAGAAGGGTCATTTTGCACAAGGCCATCTGTCTACAGCAGAAAAAATAAAATAACAAAACGTGTCTGGAAAAATCCCAAGGGAGTCTGAAGCCAGATTCATGACGTTACCTGCGGAAGCGCCAGCAGGCTGTGAGAGCTTGCATGGTTTCAGTGCACAGCCTCTGTAGACCAAGCGCTCCCATTTCTCTCTCATTGTCCGGTCTTTTGGAAAACAATGAGTACTAATCCCATCAAGACTGGTGTTGCTACACCCTCCTACAATACATCTGTTAACCATTTTAATAATTATGTGATAACGTTGAAGAAATTTGCAGTAAACCACCAGATCGTTTTCTCATAAACAAACCAGTGCTGACGTAGGATTCAGAAGGAGGCGTCCCGCACGCGACGTCATGAAAATCAATGTTTGCCAGGAAATCCAAATGCCAAATTTTTTCAGAGGCGGACCAATTCGCCTCAAATGGTTTGATTTCAACTGAATTTTTCTGGTATTGCGCAAGGTAAAAAAATTGCACAAAATGCAAAATGTGACAGATATTTGACCAAAGTTTAATATAAAATAGGAGAATTACATTGATCTTGCTCCTGAATTTACACGTGATATGCACTTTAATGTTCTTCCAGCGGCATGAAGGTGTAGCAGCTCGGTCAGGTACTGGGGGACCAGCCCATTAAGAGCTTTGAAAACAAAGAATAAAATCTTAAAATCAATCCTAAATGAGACTGGGAGCCAGTGGAGTGAGGCTAAGACTAGGGAAACATGGCCACGCTTGCGTGTCCCAGTAAGAAGGTGGACCATTGTGTTCTGCACAAGCTGCAGACGATGTAACAAAGTGTGATCCAGGCCAACATAAAGTGAGTTACAGTAATCCAGCCATGTGTTAATAAAAGCATGAATTACAGTCTCCAGGTCTCTCCGGGAAAGATAGCCCTTAACTTTAGATAAAATCCTTAGGTGGAAGAAGCTGGTTTTTACAACTGAGCTAATCTGCTGATCAAACTTAAGTCTGGTGTCAAAGATCACACCAAGGTTTTTTACCAATGACCGAATGTTTGGTGTTAGTGGACCAAGAACATATGCCATACTATCCAATGGATCACACCCAAACATTATGATCTTGGTCTTATTCTCGTTTAAGTTTAAAAAGTTTCTGGCCATCCAGGATTTTATATCATTTAGGCATTCCAGCAGTGTTTTTATACAGCCATTGTCTGTGGATTTTAAGGGGAAGTAGATCTGAACATCGTCAGCATAGCAATGAAAAGATTATATTTTTTGAATATTGAATGCAGCGGCACCATATAAAGCAGGAATAAAATAGGGCCTAAAATGGGGCCTTGGGGGACCCCGGAGGTAAGAGGGGCTGAGGTTGAGCTAAATTCCCCTAACTGCACAGAGAAGCTCCGATCAGTCAGGTAGGACTGGAACCATAAAAGAGCAGGACCTGTAATGCCTACCCACTGTTGAAGTCGTGCTAAAAGGATCCTATGATCCACAGTGTCAAATGCAACCGTCAGGTCAAGGAGCACAAGCACAGCAGGATTACCTGAGTCAAGAGTTAAAATCAAATAATTAAAAACTCTCAAAAGTGCTGTTTCCGTGCTGTGCCGAGGTTTGAAGCCAGACTGAAATTTCTCATAGATGACATTGACCACCAAGAATGAGTGTAACTGAATAAAAACCATTTTCTCCAAAATCTTGGACAAAAATGGCAATTTGGAGATAGGCCTAAAATTAGACAGGTTGGAAGGGTCCAGATTCTTCTTTTTTATAAGAGGCTGCACAACAGCATGTTTGAGAGCAGCTGGCACACTCCCTGTGCTAAGGCAAGTATTAATCAATAAAAGAACAGAAGACCCCACAGTGCCAAATACCTCCTTAAAAAGACGTGAAGGAATACTGTCAGAGGACAGTTTGTAGGCCGCAGTTGCCCAACTACAAGAGACAGTGAGGAGAGGGATATGGGCTCAAACTGATCAAAGACAGCAGGTACAGGAGGGGCAATGGGATCTGAGCCAGAGTCAGCAAAAGAAAGGGCAAATGGCCTAAGAGCAGAAATTTTCTCTATGAAAAATTTCAGAAAATCCTCACATAGCATGGGTGACGATACAATAGGAGTTATCGCAAGGATTTACAAGGGAATTAAAAATATTAAACAGTACTTGGGGCTTACGACTGTTAGTGGAGACAAGATTAGAAAAGTACTCCATTTTAGCTGCCTTAACAGCACTCTGGTAAGCAGAGAGACTTTCACGTAGAGCGTCTTTAGAGACATGAAGCTTGTCTTTTTTCCACTTTCTCTCAGAACGCCTACATGAGTGTCTGAGAGTACGAGTGGAGTCATTTAACCACGGCTCGGAAAGTGCTTTTGTGCATTTTAGTCTAAAAGGAGCAATAGAGTCCAAGATACCTGTGCAAGTAGAAGTAAATGTACTTAAAAGTTCCTCAGCACAAGGAGTGCAGTTAACATCCACCATGCTAAACAAGTGTCCAGATGTAATAAAATTGTTGTACATGGCTGAGAACCGTGATGCAGTCTGAGGGTTGATTGCATGCAAACGACGTGAAGAAGCACAGCTTTTAGCCCTCAAGCATGGGATTGAAACAGAGAATAACACAGGCAGATGGTCAGAGATACAAGAAGTCTCACAAATTTCAAATTTCAGTAGTTACAATACTACCCTGCTGTTGTTATAATTGAATAATCTTTAGAATAAAAAATATGAGAACAGTTAAAGTGAATATCTGCATCCTTTTTTTTCCTTTATCGGCTTGCTGACATCAGCCTGATGAAGGCCTGCTGGTCATACCTCTGATGGACCGTCGGCGCAGGACCGATGTAGGTGTGCTACCTGGGATCAGGCAAAACTGTCCAAGAGTGCACCCTACTGTCAGAAAAGCATCCATACCTGGGGGTACTAAAGACTACAACCCCAAATAAGAAAAAGTTGGGACGGTATGGAAAATGTAACTAAAAAAGAAAGCAGTGATTTCTAAATTTAGTTTGACTTGTATTTCATTGCAGACAGTCTGAACCCAAGATATTTCATGTTTTGTCTGGTCAACTTCATTTAATTTGTGAATATACATCCATTCCTGCATTTCAGCCCTGCAACACATTTCAAAAAAAGTTGGGACGGAGGCAATTTAGGGCTAGTAATGAGGTAAAACAATTCAATAATGATGTGATTTGAAACAGTTGATGTCAACAGGTGATTGTAATCATGATTTGGTACAAAATCAATATCCAGGAAAGACCTAGTCTTTGAGGAGCAAAGATGGGCCGGGGATCTCCAGTTTGTCAACAAATGCATTTATTGAAATGTTTAAAAACAATGTTGCTCAAAGAAAGACAGGAAGGGATTTGGATATTTCACCCTCTACGGTGTAAAATTTGATTAAACAATGCAAGGAATCTGGAGGAATTTCAGTGTGTAAAGGGCAAGGGCACAAGCCTAAGCTGAACACCTGCGATCTCTGATTCCTCAGACAGCATCAAGAACCATCATTCATCTATAGCCAATATACCGTAACCACATGGGCTCGGGATTACGTTGGCAAACCTTTGTCATGTACTATAATACGGACTTACGGTACATCTACAAATGCCAGTTAAAACTTTACGTGCAAAAAGGAAGACTTATGTTAAATGTGTCCAAAAGCACCAGTGGCTTCTCTGGGCTCAGAGGCGTCTGGGATGGACCATCACACAGTGGAAATATGAACTGTGGTCAGACGAATCAGTATTCCAGGTCTTTTTTGTAAGTTATGGATGCCAAGTGCTCCAGACCAAAGACAAACATGAACATCCACAATTTTCCCAGCAACAAGTCCAAAACCCAGAGTCTGTCATGTTATGGGGTTGTGTCAGTGTCCTTGGAAAAAAGTACCTTACACTTCTGTGATAGCAGAATTAATGCAGAAAAGTAGATTGAGATTTTGGAGCACCGTATGTGCCTTCAAGACGACATCTTTTCCAAAGGTATTTCAACAAGGCAATGCAAAACCACATTGTGCTCACATTACAAAGGCATGGCTGCAGAAGAAGAGGGTGCCTGTCCCCTCTGTCCCCAATAGAGAATGTGTGGAGAATTTTAAAACGAAAAATATGACAACGGCAACCCCGTACTGTTGCACACCTTAAGACCTGTTTGAAGGAAGAATGTGACAAAATAACACCTGAAATGCTTCATCACTTGGTGTCTTCAGTCCCTAAAAATCTTTTACATGTTGTGAGAAGGAATGGCAACATTACAAAATGGTAAATTATTTACCATCCCAACTTTTTTAAGTATGTTGCAAGAATCAAAATTGAAATAAGTGTTTATTTTGAAAAAAAAAACCAATAAATTTCATGAGGTAAAACATCAAATAATGTGCTGTCATATTGTTTTGAGTGCAATGCAGGTCAAATATTATTTACACATAATTGTTTTCAGATTTAATTTCAGTTTCAACATACCGTCCCAACTTTTTCTGATTTGCAGTTGTAATATTGACCCTTTCTCTGTTTTCTGTCGCTCAGAGTGACACTAGTCAATTTTGGATGTCTGTTAGCTTATTTTTTACAGAAGATGGCATTTAGCGTTTTCCTCCAAGTGGCTTTGATGCCATTTTGTCAAAGCAAAACGTTCCACTTTGCCCTTTGTGCTGTATCACCACTGGTAAAGAAAAACAGTTTAAAAAAAAAAAGGCAGATAGTCAAGACAGTCATTCTGTTAGTGAGCTATATATACAGTGGCATGCAAAAGTTTGGGCACCCCGGTCAAAATTGCTGTTACTGTGAACAGTTAAGCAAGTTGAAGATGAAATGATCTCCAAAAGGCATAAAGTTAAAGATGACTCATTCCCTTTATATTTTAAGCAAAAACAATTTTTTTATTGTCTGTGAAGATTCTCAATCATCCAGGTCATAGTAAACTGTGGGTGGTAGAAATGGGCAACTGGACTTGCTTGAAGATTCTTGAAAACGTTTCACCTCTCGTCCAAAAGGCTTCCTCAGTTCTGTCTGACTAATAGGGAGTATCAGATATTTATCCTCTCCTGGCTCAGAATCAGAATCAGAATTCTGATGACCAGCTCATCTAAGGTGTCATTGAGGCATCATGTTGGTGTGGGTCGCTGGAGGCTGGGTGTGAATGGCGAGTCATTAGGGTGATCAAAGGATTGCCCGTTAGGGTGATCAATGGCAATCTGACTCTCTCTGTCCTCCTGTGAGTCCCCGAAAACAGCTGGGTCCTGGCGTACACCCAGCCGTCTGGGAAGAGTGTCCAAGACCACCTTGTAGATGGTTGACAAATGATGTCTTAGACCCCCACCTCTGTTCAGTGATGGCCGTTCCAGGTTGACAAAAAATGGCTTCTTTGACTCCTTGCTCATACCAACGATCCTCTCTGGCTAAAATGCGTACGTCACAATCCCGAAATGAGTGTCCTTCGTTGTTAAGATGAATGTAGACAGCCGAGTCCTGGCCTGAGGAGCTGGCTCTCCTGTGTTGGGCCAAGCGTCTGTATAGCGGTTGTTTCGTCTCCCCAATATACGAATTTGTGCAATTCTCATATTTCAGACCCAATAACACCCTGAAGCAGAAACTGGTCCACCCTAAGGACAGAATACCCAGACACAAACAGGACAACGTAGTGTATGCAATTCAGTGCAGTGAGAATTGCATAAATTCGTATATTGGGGAGACGAAACAACCGCTATACAGGCGCTTGGCCCAACACAGGAGAGCCAGCTCCTCAGGCCAGGACTCGGCTGTCTACATTCATCTTAACGAAGGACACTCATTTCGGGATTGTGACGTACGCATTTTAGCCAGAGAGGATCGTTGGTATGAGCGAGGAGTCAAAGAAGCCATTTTTGTCAACCTGGAACGGCCATCACTGAACAGAGGTGGGGGTCTAAGACATCATTTGTCAACCATCTACAAGGTGGTCTTGGACACTCTTCCCAGACGGCTGGGTGTACGCCAGGACCCAGCTGTTTTCGGGGACTCACAGGAGGACAGAGAGAGTCAGATTGCCATTGATCACCCTAACGGGCAATCCTTTGATCACCCTAATGGCTCGCCATTCACACCCAGCCTCCAGCGACCCACACCAACATGATGCCTCAATGACACCTTAGATGAGCTGGTCATCAGAATTCTGATTCTGATTCTGAGCCAGGAGAGGATAAATATCTGATACTCCCTATTAGTCAGACAGAACTGAGGAAGCCTTTTGGACGAGAGGTGAAACGTTTTCAAGAATCTTCAAGCAAGTCCAGTTGCCCATTTCTACCACCCACAATTTTTTTTATTTTCATCTTTTACACTTTCAAAATGATAAAAAATGGAAAAGGGCCTGAAACAAAAGTTTGGGTACCCTGCATGGTTAGTACCAAGTAACACCCCCTTTGGCAAGTATCACAGCTTGTAAACACTTTTTATAGCCAGCTAATAATCTTTCAGTTCTTACCTGGGGGATTTTCACACATTCGTCCTTGCAAAAGGCTTCCAGTTCTACAAGTTTCTTGGGCTGTCTTGCATGCACTGCTCTTTTGAGATCTATCCACAGATTTTCAATGGTGTTTAGGTCAGGGGACTGTGAGGGCCATGGCAAAACCTTCAGCTTGAGCCTCTTGAGGTATTCCATTGTAGATTTTGAGGTGTGTTTTGGATCATCGTCTTATTGTAGGACCCATCCTCTTTTTAACTTCAACTTTTTTACAGATGGTGTGATGTTTGCTTCCAGAGTTTGCTGGTATTTATTCGAATCCATGCTTCCCTCGACCAATGAAATGTGCCCTGTGCCGCTGGCTGCAACACAACCCCAAAGCATGATCGATCCACACCCTTGCTTCAGAGTTGGAGAGGTGTTCTTTTCCTGGAATTTGGCGTCCTTTTTTCTCCAAACATACCTTTGCACATTGTGGCCAAAAAGTTCTATTTTGATTTCATCAGTCCACAGGACTTGTTTCCAAAATGCACCAGGCTTATTTAGATGTTCATTTGCAAACTTCAGAAGCTGAATTTTGTGGCTAGGATGCAGGAACGGTTTTCTTCTGATGACTCTCCCATGAAGGTCATATTATGTTCAGGTGTCGCTGCATAGTAGAACAGTGCACCACCACTCCAGGGTCTGCTAAATCTTTCTGAAGGTCTTTTGCAGTCAAACAGGGGTTTTTATTTGCCTTTCTAGCAGTCCAATGAGCAGTTCTTTCAGAAAGTTTTCTTCATCTTCCAGACCTCACCTTGATCTCCACTGTTTCTGTTAACTGCCATTTCTTAATAACATTACAATCTGAGGAAACAGCTACCTGAAAATACTTTGCTACATTCTTGTAGCCTTCTCCTGCTTTGTGAGCATCGATTATTTTATTATTCAGAATGCGAGGGAGTTGCTTAGAGGAGCCCATGGCTGTTGATTTTAGGGACAAGTTTGAGGAGTCAGAGAATTTGTACAGCTTTGAAATCTGCATCATCTGACCTTTCCTAACGAAGAATTTGAACAAGCCACAGATCAATAAGCTAATTAAGGTCTGAAACCTTGGTAAAAGTTACCTGAGAACTCAAATGTATTGGGGTGCCCAAACTTTTGCATGGTGTTCCTTTTCTTTTTTCACTCTCCAATTGTACAAAACAAAAATAATACACAAATCTTGCAGAAAACGCTGAAAAGAAATGTGTTGTCTTTACTTTTATGCCTTTTTGTGATCAGTTCATCTTCTGCTCACTTAACTACAGTGGTGCTTGAAAGTTTGTAAACCCTTTATAATTTTCTATATTTCTGCAAAATATGACCTAAAACATCAGATTTTCACACAAGTCCTAAAAGTAGATAAAGAGAACCCAGTTAAACAAATGAGACAAAAATATTAGACTTGGTCATTTATTTATTGAGGAAAATGATCCAATATTACATATCTGTGAGTGGCAAAAGTATGTGACCCTCTCGGATTAGCAGCTAATTTGAAGGTGAAATTAGAGTCAGGTGTTTTCAATCAATGAGATGACAATCAGGTGTGAGTGGGCACCCTGTTTTATTTAAAGAACAGGGATCTATCAAAGTCTGATCTTCACAACACATGTTTGTGGAAGTGTATCATGGCACGAACAAAGGAGTTTTCTGAGGACCTCAGAAAAAGCGTTGTTGATGCTCATCAGGCTGGAAAAGGTTACAAAACCATCTCTAAAGAGTTTGGACTCCACCAATCCACAGTCAGACAGATTGTGTACAAATTCAACACCATTGTTACCCTCCCCAGGAGTGGTAGACCAACAAAGATCACTCCAAGAGCAAGGCGTGTAATAGTCGGTGAGGTCACAAAGGACCCCAGGGTAACTTCTAAGCAACTGAAGGCCTCTCTCACATTGGCTAATGTTCATGAGTCCACCATCAGGAGAACACTGAACAACAATGGTGTGCATGACAGGGTTGCAAGGAGAAAGCCACTGCTCTCCAAAAAGAACATTGCTGCTCATCTGCAGTTTGCTAAAGATCATGTGGACAAGCCAGAAGGCTATTGGAAAAATGTTTTGTGGATGGATGAGACCAAAATAGAACTTTTTGATTTAAATGAGAAGTGTTATGTTTGGAGAAAGGAAAACACTGCTTTCCAGCATAAGAACCTTATCCCATCTGTGAAACATGGTGGTGGTAGTATCATGATTTGGGCCTGTTTTGCTGCATTTGGGCCAGGACGGCTTGCCATCATTGATGGAACAATGAATTCTGAATTATACCAGCGAATTTGAAAGGAAAATGTCAGGACATCTGTCCATGAACTGAATCTCAAGAGAAGGTGGGTCATGCAGCAAGACAACAACCCTAAGCACACAAGTCGTTCTACCAAAGAAGAATAAAGTTAATGTTTTGGAATGGCCAAGTCAAAGTCCTGACCTTAATCCAATCGAAATGTTGTGGAAGGACCTGAAGCGAGCAGTTCATGTGAGGAAACCCACCAACATCCCAGAGTTGAAGCTGTTCTGTACGGAGGAATGGGCTAAAATTCCTCTAAGCCAATGTGCAGGACTGATCAACGGTTACCGGAAACGTTTAGTTGCAGTTATTGCTGCACAAGGGGGTCACACCAGATACTGAAAGCAAAGGTTCACATACTTTTGCCACTCAGAGATATGTAATATTGGATCATTTTCTTCAATAAATAAATGACCAAGTATAATATTTTTATCCCATTTGTTTAACTGGGTTCTCTTTATCTACGTTTAGGACTTGTGTGAAAATCTGATGATGTTTTAGGTCATATTTATGCAGAAATATAGACAATTCTAAAGGGTTCACAAACTTTCAAGCACCACTGTATTCACAGTAACAGACATTTTCAGTAAGGATGCCCAAACTTTTGCATGCCACTGTATATTGTGACAGGCTTCATTACAGTAGTTAATGGACTGCAGAAAAGTATGTAATATGGAGCAGGAACTAAAACCTTTTTTTCTGGAACTTTGGCCAAGAAACTAAAATTCTTGCTGATCTATAAGAGGGTTGACTCATGCAACCCCGATTCCAAAAAAGTTGGGACAAAGTACGAATTGTAAATAAAAACGGAATGCAATGATGTGGAAGTTTCAAAATTCCATATTTTATTCAGAATAGAACATATCAAATGTTTAAACTGAGAAAATTTATCATTTAAAGAGAAAAATTAGGTGATTTTAAATTTCATGACAACAACACATCTCAAAAAAGTTGGGACAAGGCCATGTTTACCACTGTGAGACATCCCCTTTCCTCTTTACAACAGTCTGTAAATGTCTGGGGACTGAGGAGACAAGTTGCTCAAGTTTAGGGATAGGAATGTTAACCCATTCTTGTCTAATGCAGGATTCTAGTTGCTCAACCGTCTTAGGTCTTTTTTGTCGTATCTTCCGTTTTATGATGCGCCAAATGTTTTCTATGGGTGAAAGGTCTGGACTGCAGGCTGGCCAGTTCAGTACCCGGACCCTTCTTCTACGCAGCCATGATGCTGTAATTGATGCAGTATGTGGTTTGGCATTGTCATGTTGGAAAATGCAAGGTCTTCCCTGAAAGAGACGTCATCTGGATGGGAGCATATGTTGCTCTAGAACCTGGATATACCTTTCAGCATTGATGGTGTCTTTCCAGATGTGTAAGCTGCCCATGCCACACGCACTAATGCAACCCCATACCATCAGAGATGCAGGCTTCTGAACTGAGCGCTGATAACAACTTGGGTCGTCCTTCTCCTCTTTTTAGTCCGAATGACACGGCGTCCCTGATTTCCATAAAGAACTTCAAATTTTGATTCGTCTGACCACAGAACAGTTTTCCACTTTGCCCCAGTCCATTTTAAATGAGCCTTGGCCCAGAGAAGACGTCTGCGCTTCTGGATCATGTTTAGATACGGCTTCTTCTTTGAACTATAGAGTTTTAGCTGGCAACAGCGGATGGCACGGTGAATAGTGTTCACAGATAATGTTCTCTGGAAATATTCCTGAGCCCATTTTGTGATTTCCAATACAGAAGCATGCCTGTATGTGATGCAGTGCTGTCTAAGGGCCCGAAGATCACGGGCACCCAGTGTGGTTTTCCGGCCTTGACCCTTACGCACAGAGATTCTTCCAGATTCTCTGAATCTTTTGATGATATTATGCACTGTAGATGATGATATGTTCAAACTCTTTGCAATTTTACACTGTCGAACTCCTTTCTGATATTGCTCCACTATTTGTCGGCGCAGAATTAGGGGGATTGGTGATCCTCTTCCCATCTTTACTTCTGAGAGCCGCTGCCACGCCAAGATGCTCTTTTTATACCCAGTCATGTTAATGACCTATTGCCAATTGACCTAATGAGTTGCAGTTTGGTCCTCCAGCTGTTCCTTTTTTGTACCTTTAACTTTTCCAGCCTCTTATTGCCCCTGTCCCAACTTTTTTGAGATGTGTTGCTGTCATGAAATTTCAAATGAGCCAATATTTGGCATGAAATTTCAAAATGTCTCACTTTTGACATTTGATATGTTGTCTATGTTCTATTGTGAATACAATATCAGTTTTTGAGATTTGTAAATTATTGCATTCCGTTTTTATTTACAATTTGTACTTTGTCCCAACTTTTTTGGAATTGGGGTTGTATTTATTTTTATTAACACTGAGCTATGTGCTTCAATTCAATCAGACATTTTGAGTATAAACACATAGTTCATTAGTGAAGTTCATACCTGATCTTCTGCCAGCTCTGTGGGAATAACAAGAACAATATCTCCCCTCTTCAGATCAAGTTCATCTGGGTTTGCAGCCTCAAAGTCATGCATTGCTTCAACCTAAAACCAAGGTAATATATTTTGTTTTGTATTGTTTTCTTTTTGGGGCACACATATTCTGTCAGGTATGACGAGATGTCTATTGATTTTGTTTATTGACCTTATACAGGAAGCCTGGAGGCATGCCAGAGGAGGAAATATCTTTGTCTGTCTGGATGTCTGGTGTCACTCCATCTCCACTGGTTGCTATTGGAGATACAATGTCACCATCTCGGTCATCATCACCCTCATTGCTGGATGCAGGCTCAATTACCACAGATGGAATAGGCATCTTGTCCTGAGATGAGCAAGATGTATGTGATGTAATTTCATCAAAATTTCATGAATGTACATTTCACAAACAACATTTTAAGCAAATTGTTCAAACAATTATTTGGGTAACATTCTAAACATAACAAAACCATGGTTCAAATTAAAAAAAAAACATAAATTAAAGGAATAAAAGTTTCAAGTTACAAAATGATGCATTCTATTATGAAAAATAATATAATTTATACACCAAATGTAAATGGTCCATTCACATTCTGTATATAATATACTAACATCGTATTCAGCAAACAGCCTTTATGCTGCATCCAACACACAGACATCCTGGTTCTTATTAGTGGCAAATGTACCAAGTATAGCATCATGACTGAATATCTACCTCCTCTTCAAAATTCTTTGAAGCCCCTTCCTTACTGGCTTCATCCCCTGGTTTGACCTCTACTGTACCAGTTTCTCCTTCTGGTTCGACCTCTATGGTACCAGTTTCTCCTTCTGGTTCGACATCTATGGTACCAGTTTCTTCTTCTGGTTTGATCTCTAGGGTAGCTGTTTCATCTTCTGGTTTGGTCTCTACTGTACCAGTTTCATCATCTGGTTTGCTCTCTATGGTCTAAAAGATGCATCCAGTTGTGAGAGTCAGGCACGAGACACTCACCACAGCCACTCATTTGGATGGATCAGTGCAGAGCAGCACATGGGAAGGTACTTAGCACAATGAAGGGAACTGGGACCAGTTTAACTGCAGTGGTTGAAACTGTCCTCAGTGTGGAGGGGATGAGTGTCATTTTAGGGATAAACAAACTGGATCATGCCATTTGAGTTGGGGAAGGTTTACTAGGTATGATGAAGGGTTTTGCAGAAAAAAACAAGTCATGGTTCTTAACGCAGGGGAAAGGGACCAATAGCTGAGATGAAATCAGTAACAAGTTGAACTAAATAATCTTAATGCTAAGCTACCACTTAGCAGGAATTAGCCTTGGGTGTGATCATTCCCTTATTGAAATTCTTCTTCTTCTACATTTGATACCACTACAATTTACAAAGTCTACTTAAGGAGTTGTATTTGATATATACTATATTTAACGTAGTCTGTCAGTACGGCTCAAACATTTGACTCTAAGAAAAAGAATGCTTTTTTTTAATCAACTATATGAAAGAAAAAAACAATCTTTTTTTAAACTTTTTAAAAAACTTGCAAAAAAAGAAAAAATATCCTGTTTATATTTTGAAAATAGGTTACATTATGTAATTTTTGCCTCTACAACCTGCTACATCATTCTTCTCTGGATCTAACAAGCTAAATAATACCACAGCACATCACACATTCAGAATTTTTGAATGATGATGTCTTAAAATGATACAAAACTGTTCATTACAATGAAATGGGACATAGTAACCACTGAAACCACAAAGAGTCATTTAAGATTAGAGTTCATGTTCAATATGCAACAAAATGCTATGGTAGGTTTTTCTTTTATTTCCGTTTTTTTGTTTTTTTTTAGTCAAGTATCTTCATTTGACTTTGTGGTATCATGGTTCAAATAATTTGTGCCACAAATAATACAAAAGAAATAATAATAAAAAAAAAATCAAACCAAACAACATATCTCATTAATGTTCATTAAGTGGGGAAGAGGCTCAGAAAAGTGAAGTGTTTTAAAGTAAACTTTAAAATATTTTTTTCTGAGCTGACACGTTGAACAATGTCATAACCAAGAGTATGAACTATACACTGCAGTTTAAATGAATGTTGTACAGTCTCCATCCACCAATAAACTATTCACATAAAAACAACTGTCAAAAAATAAATGTTCATTAAACAAAATATTAATTAAACAAAATTTGAAACGTTGCTTTTCTTTAATGAAACAAACCCTGTTAATAGGGTGGAAACTGTTTTTAGGTTGTCCAAACACAACAGTTTCCACTCAAGTAAATTAATAGCTACTCAGTACATTGACACGAACACTAATATTTGACTGTTATTCTGATTATGACAATATTTGGGATTTGATATGGGCCATGTAAACAGCATATTCCATTTGGATATTCCAAATTTGGTCTTATTCTGAATTTAGCATTTTCCGATTAAGACGTGGGATATGCCGATATTATTTGGGTTATAGGACCATTCTTTGGACATGTATACAGCACACTCGGAATATGTGTCTCAACTGGGGTTTTTACATCAGTTTGCCACACATGGCCTCATGCCTGCTTACGATCAGCTCTGTGTGTTGTACACAAGCCAACTAGACATTGGGAGTATGCAAGGCTTCATGTAAACATTTTTATTTTTATTCTATTTATTACATTCTATTTTACTCCCTTTCTTCTTACTACTCCCCCCCCCCAACTATCTTCACTACTTACGGAGCATTGCAATAAGCATTTCACTGCATGTCATGTCATACTATGTATGATTGTGTATGTGGCAAATAAATTTGAATTTGAATTTTAAATGGGAATATCAGTGGAATATTTTCATTCGCCATGTAAACAGCTTGGTAGGAATAGTGTCTTTTTCCAAATAAGGGCAAAGAATGGAATATTTTGTGTATATAAACGTAGTGACGATCTCCTCTGAAGCTATGGGTATTTTAAAAAAGTGTAAAAATCGCATATTTTTACTGGTTAATGGCATGGACTAGTAGAACAAAAGACATGTTATATAGTGCTCAGCATAAATGAGTACACCCCCTTTGAAAAGTAACATTTCAAATAATATCTCAATGAACACAAACAATTTCCAAAATGTTGAAAAGACAAAGTTTAATAGAACATCTTTTTAACTTATAACGTGAAAATAAGGTTAATAATATAAACTTAGATGACACATTTTTCAGTTTTACTCAAATTAGGGTGGTGCAAAAATGAGTACATCCCACAACAAAAATTACTACATCTAGTACTTTGTATGGCCTCCATGATTTTTAATGACAGCACCAAGTCTTCTAGGCGTGGAATGAACAAGTTGGTGACATTTTGCAACATCAATCTTTTTCCATTCTTCAACAATGACCTCTTTTAGTGACTGGATGCTGGATGGAGAGTGATGCTCAACTTGTCTCTTCAGAATTCCCCAAAGAAAATAATTTCTTTCCACCACAAAGGTGAAGGCTACAAGAAGATCAGCAAAGCTTTGCTTATCAGTCAGAATACTGGAGCAAAAGTGGTACAAAAATTTAAGAAAGCTGGAACTGCAACCATCTCACAGAGACGTCCAGGTTGTCCACGGAAGGTAACGCCTCGACAGGAGCATCTTCTGATGAGAAGGGTTGAAGAAAATCGGCATGCAAGTTTACTGCAGTTATCTAAAGAAGTAGAAAGCCAAACTGGGGTGACTATTTCCCGTGACACAATACGGCGTACACTGCAGAGGAATGGCATGCATGGATGCCGTCCACGAAAGAAGCCTCTCCTAAAGCCCAAGCACAAAAAAGCCCGCCTAGAGTTTGCCAGGGCCCATGCTGACAAAGATGAAGACTACTGGGACTCTATACTCTGGAGTGATGAGACCAAGATAAATGTTTTTGGAACTGATGACTTCAAAACTGTATGGCGTTGCAAAGGTGAGGAATACAAAGAAAAATGCATGGTGCCTACAGTGAAACATGGTGGTGGCAGTGTCCTTATGTGGGGCTGCATGAGTGCTGCTGGTGTCGGGGAGCTGCATTTCACTGATGGCATCATGAACTCACAGATGTATTGCTCTATACTGAAAGAGAAGATGCTACCATCACTCCGTGCCCTTGGTCGTCGTGCACTTTACCAACATGACAATGATCCTAAACACACATCTAAGGCCACTGTTGGATTTCTGAAGCACAGGGTGAAAGTGATTCAGTGGCCAAGTACGTCTCCTGATCTGAACCCAATCAAACACCTATGGGGAATTCTGAAGAGACAAGTTGAGCATCACTCTCCATCCAGCATCCAGTCACTAAAAGAGGTCATTGTTGAAGAATGGAAAAAGATTGATGTTGCAAAATGTCGCCAACTTGTTCATTCCATGCCGAGAAGACTTGGTGCTGTCATTAAAAATCATGGAGGCCATACAAAGTACTAGATGTAGTAGTTTTTGTTGTGGGGTGTACTCATTTTTGCACCACCCTAATTTGAGTAAAACTGAAAAAATGTGTAATCTAAGTTATATTATTAACCTTACTTTCCCGTTATAAGTTAAACAGATGTTATATTAAACTTTGTCTTTTCAACATTTTGGAAATTGTTTATGTTCGTTGAGATATTGTTTAAAATGTTACTTTTCAAAGGGGGTGCACTCATTTACGCTCAGCACTGTAGAAAATCCATAAACATATCTCGTGCTTTATTAATGCTATAGGATTATTAAACAATGATTACTGATACACTGTAATACTAGTTTTCTATTTAGCGACATAAAGTGGCAAACTTGAACATGTCATGACATTTTGGATTGAATTGGAGAAATTTCTGAAAATATTTGTAAGTCCTGATGTTTAAATAATGTTGACAGTAATGACAGCATGTTGTAATCTCTGTTAGAAGCTGTAAAATGCCTCAGTGAACAAAGACAATGTGGTGTGGACAACACTGACAATGTCTGTTGCTGTAGGCTGCATTAACCTTGATGTCAACCCAAAACTACCTGAATAGGTTTGGACACGCTTAGTCACTATTATATAAGTGGTGAGGAGATTAGAAAATGTTGAGATTTAATTAGGAGATAATCTACTATTGAATTACTATTTAATTTAATTATTGACTCATTAGGTAGCCTACTAATGATGTTGTAATTATCCTGATAAACGTTTGTCATTTAAAGAAAAATATTTTGCTTCGGAAAAACATAAAAGGCTGTTTCATGCTGAAATAGTATACAAAGCAGACACTATAGCTGGAATAGTGTGCGAAACACAGGGTGAATTTAATCAGCCACTATTCCACTTATGGGTCTGCTTTTACCAAGGCAATAGTAATTGAGAGAGAGTTCATCAAGGAGTTACCGGAGTCTCTTCAATAGGAGACTCTTTATCTTCTGCAGTGGCCTACACACAAAAGAGACATGAATAATTATCTTACACATGCACAAGTATGAAACATATAAAATACCTCCTACACAAGAGTGTGTTTAAAAAGCTTCAAAACATAAGACACAGCTTTCAAGGTCTATTTCTAATGCAAACAACAAAAACATAAATCTAACTAGTAGCACTTGTGCATATGTACATGTACTTTTTCATTACATAGGAAATGAAAACAGAATAATCAAGTGCCAAGATATACTTGTAACTAGCTTTAAAAAAAAAGGGGGGGGGGGGGGGGGTTATCTGGGATACCCAGAGGAAAATTTTGTTTCTCATTTGTATCCCTTCTGTTGCTCAGGAGACAAAATGGTGATTCTCTTTTAAGGATCATTTAAGTATTACTTTTGTCACAGTTCTTTCTCCTAATTTTGCCTTAGGAGAAATAAAAGAAGCAAAAGATGAGACATAGCAATGAGACAAGTAGGAGTCACAAAAGAGATCTTAGTTTTTTTTTTTGGGGGGGGGCTTTTTTCACCTTTATTGGATAGGGCAGTGTAGAGACAAGAAATGAGCTGGAGGGAGGGATCGGGAAATGACCTCGGGTCGGAATCGAACCCAGGTCCCCGGATTTATGGTATGGCGCCTTAGTCGACCAAGCCACGACTAAAACTATTTTATTAGCTGACTAATTTCAACTTTCGTGAGAAATAACGCGAACGTCTGCATCATGCGGGATTTGCGGGCGGGAGAGGGACAAAATATGGCAGGCGCGGGCGGGAGCGGGACTGAAAATCATAATCTTTGCGGGAGCGGGACTGCACAATGCAGGAGCGGGTGGGAGCAGGACTGAAAATTCTGTCCCGCGCAGACCTCTAATCTGAGTATTGTTTAAGCCTTTGTTGAGATCTCTTTTGTAAATCAAAAAAGGACTAGACTGAGATGACTAGAATGAGAATGGTTCAAGATTGTGTAGAGACCTCTTTTACAAAACTGACGGAACCTAATCTGAGACTCACCAAATAGATCTGAAATGAGAATTGTGTGAGTTTACAGAGAGAGCTCTCTGGTGGATCAGCCTGAGTAAAGTATGAGATGTATAAATTGGTCAACACTGAGCATTATTTAAAACATTGTTGAGAACTCATTTGTAGATTAAAAGGAGTCTACAATGAGATAACTTAACTCTTTTGCTCTAGAGACAAACCTGAGAAGCAGGAGACAAAAGCAATAATCTCATTTTAATATCACTATGATCTCATTATTGTCTAGGAGAAACAATTGAGAAAGAGAAGAGATCTCATTTTAAAATTTCCTTTCCTCTGGGTAATTTGCTCTGCTATTATGTAAACCACAAAGGCCTGAAGAAATGTCTATATAGACTGTAATGGGGTTCTAGGGTAGTGTAAAAACAATTCATTACAGTGAAAATAGTCTGATTTTATATGTGGGAGTGGAGTTACCAGAGCCTCTGGAGATGGCTCCTTTCCTGGTTCTGCTACTGGAGCAGATTCCTACATATGGCAAAAAAATGTGCTGTAATTTAACAATCTGGCTTTATCTGTGTTACAAATGTGTAGAAGTACAAAAGTGGTCAGAATTACATGGCACAGTGGATTTGCAAAGTAGAGAAGTCAAGCTCATATGAGATAGTGCCATATATGAACTTGAATTTGAACTTATCTAATGCCGTTCATGACAAAACGCATATTTACCGGAGCCTCTTCGCTGAGTTGCTCTTTCTCAGTGTCATCAGCTGGGGTGGTCTACACATAAAATATTTTAAACCCCAGTTACTCAAGAAATCCTTGGCTCAAATATACACTCACCAGCCACTTTATTAGGAACACCATCCACCTGCTGTTTTATGCAGTTCTCTAATCAGCCAATCCTTTGACAGCAGCACAATGCATAAAATCATGCAGATACAAACCAAGATGTTCACTTCAAACATCAGAATGGGAAAAATCGTGATCTCAAAGTGTGACTGTGGCATGGGTGTTGGTGCCAGATGGACTGGTTTGAGTATTTCAAAAACTGATGATCTTCTTGGGTTTTCACACACAACAGTCTCTAGAGTTTACACAGAATGGTGCGAAAAACAAAAAACATCAAGTGAGCAACAGTTCTGTGGGTGGAAACGCCTTATTGATAAGAGAGGTCAAAGGAAAATGGCCAGATTGGTTCGAGCTGCCAGGAAGAATATAGTAACTCATAACAACTCTTTACAACCGTGGTGAGTAGAAAAGCATCTCAGCATGCAACAGCAGAAGGCCACACTGGGTTCCACTCCTGCCAGCCAAGAACAGGAATCTTAGAATCAAGAACAAGTTCCTATTAAAGTGGCCACAGAGTGTATATTCAGTCAGATAGCGAAAGATAATACATATCCTTATGCTATATAAAATATGTAGTAGGAATAATAAAACACAAGAAAACAAATGATTTTCATGGGTAGACGCTCAACCTCATTTTTCCAGGATATATTTTTATGCCCATGATGTAAAGGAGAACACACAAGTTAAATATTGTCTCTATCCAAAGTCAATATAAGCTAGTGTTACATGATTTATATGAGCATTATTATTATTATTATTATTATTATTATTATTATTATTATTATTATTATTATACTCTGATAAGTTTATCTTCAGTGTCATTATAACAGAATCGACATAATCAATAAAAACAAACAAAAAATCAATCATGATTAATAAATGCCAACATATGAGTGGCAGCCTGTGAAAAACCAATCAGATGTCTGGCAAACAGCAAAAAAATAAATAAATAGTGGTTGAAATACTGTTTTTCTGTCTATAGCACAGTTTTAAGAACTTTAAGAAACCATTAATATATCGTCTTCTGGCTGCTTCTGTTAGGGGTCACCACAGTGGATCATCCTTCCCAATTTATGGTCCACTTATTTTATTTGGAGTAGGTTTTTACACAGGATGCCCTTCCTGACACAACCCTCCCCAGTCTATCCAGGCTTGGGACCAGCACTAAGTATGCACTGGCTTGTGCAACCCCAGTGGCTGGGTATTTTACCTAATCTGCATGTCTTTGGACTGTGGGGGAAACCAGAGCACCTGGAGGAAACCCACTCAGACACGGGGAGAACATGCAAACTCCACACAGAAAGGCCCCCGTCGGCCACTGGGCTTGAACCCAGAACCTTCTTGCTGTGAGGCAACAGTGCTAACCACTACACTACTGTGCCGCCCCTAAACCATAGATATACGGTACAGTATATTTAACCAAAATGATATGGAAATGGGGCGGCACGGTGGTGTAGTGGTTAGCGCTGTCGCCTCACAGCAAGAAGGTCCGGGTTCGAGCCCCGTGGCCGGCGAGGTCCTTTCTGTGTGGAGTTTGCATGTTCTCCCCGTGTCCGCATGGGTTTCCTCCGGGTGCTCCGGTTTCCCCCACAGTCCAAAGACATGCAGGTTAGGCTAACTGGTGACTCTAAATTGACCGTAGGTGTGAATGGTTGTCTGTGTCTATGTGTCAGAACTGTGATGACCTGGTGACTTGTCCAGGGTGTACCCCACCTTTCGCCTGTAGTCAGCTGGGATAGGCTCCAGCTTGCCTGCGACCCTGTAGAACAGGATAAAGCGGCTAGAGATAATGAGATGAGATATGGAAATGTTTTATTTCATTTTTTTGTCTTGCCTAGTATATCCTTTTTCCTTTGCTTACACTAAGGTAAGGAGCCACATTAACAAATGCAGTGGTAAATACAGTCAGGCAGAAGCATATTTCAATTCAAGAAAGTCTGTACTTTTCATAAATACACTATAAGACCAAAATTTGTGGACACCTGTTGATCACACCCAGATGTGGTTCTTCCCTAAACCGTTGCCACAAAGTTGGAAGCACACAAATGTACAGTATATGATGTCTTTGTATGCTGTAGCATTACAATAGTTAAAAGTGCTATATAAATAAAATTTAATTGAACTGAAATTCCCTTCACTGGAACTGAGAGGCCAAAATATGTTTCAGAATGACAACGCCCCTGTTCACAAAAGAATAGCTATGAAGACATTGTTTGAGATGGAAGAACTTGAGTGTCTTGCACAGACCCCTGAACTCAACTTCACTGAACACCTTTGGGATGAACTGAAATGCAGACCAGAATGGGATGTTCAACAACTGCATATGGTGTGACAGTCACATGTCCACAAATTTCTGACCACATAGTGTATATGTAGTGCATAATGTCAAAATTTCACCATGTGAAGGATTTTCCCAGGCCACCACACATATACCAAGAAAGATGCAGTGAGTGTGGTAATGTTTTTTTTCTTAAACCAAACTACTACAATCACAGATATCAAATTAACCACAGAAAATACTCAGAAAATGAAAATAATAAAAAGAAAAAACACAATTTTCTACACTTCCATAATTCTGGTTCCCACTGTCATACATGAGAGAATGAGTGTATAATTTGAGGAAAAAAATTAAATAAAACATTTGTTAATTAAATGTTTCTCACAAAGCACAGTAATGTGATGAGCAAGATGATGTAAGCAGCTCAGGCAGTGTGAGGCTGATAGAAAAGGTACATACCTCAGTTTGCTCTGCTGCTATAGTTTCAGCAGCTTCAGGAGACTCCACTATGCTCTTAAAGAGCAGCACAGTGCATGGAAAAATACCATTAACTACAACCCATTGATCAACATTTCTCAAAAAACTCATGATGGGAAAAACATACTTAAAATGTAACAAAATGGTTAAAACATAAAAAAAAATTGGTCAAACATAAATCACCAAAGCATAATGATAAACAGAAAGATGATATGGTGATAGTAAAGAACGATGACTGATGGATGATGCGCCTCTTGTAAATAAGTGAATAAACAAATAAATGAAAAATACAATGAAGCCACTGACAAAGAAACAGATTTTTGTAGTGAGAGCAAAATGATGAGGGTGCTGATGAAGATAAAGGTGATGGTTACAAAGTGATGATGACGACGATGATGACGATGATGATGACGGTGATGTTGATGATGATTATAATTGTACAAATGATTAAAATGACATCTACAATTCTAATAATATTTGCGCACCAATAGCCCAATATCACTCACAGAATCAGTCTCTGCAGGTGGACTGCTAGCAGCAGTGGTCTCTGCCTGTTCAGTAGTGGTTTCTGCAGGAGGAGTTGTGACACTGCCCTCAGCCTCTGGGGCCTGGGCTGGGGACACCTCCCCTTCCCCCTCTCCCAGTCCCTCTGGGGCTGCTTCTGTCCCAGTTTCTGCCCCTTCTGGGGCCTCAGACTTTAGGTATACACACACATATGCATATGAGAATCACAAACTCTGCAAATTCAGACCAGACACACTGTGTCTTCTCAAAAGGGACCAGCTTTAGAAATAATGGTCAATAAATATTTATCTCAGATCTAAAAGATCTAAACAACCCACAATGTTTGTGTTTATACCCAAGTATATATTCATGTATGAAAATAGTATATAATAGTAAATCTGTAAAGGTCATGAAACATGAACATCAAGTTGTTAACTTAATGGAAACAAATGCTAGCTTTACATATCGCATTCATAACATTATAACAGATCTTAATTTCCCCAGAAGGTATTTTTCCAGAAATTTTTACTCTTTTATGGAAATGAAAAACTGAAAAGGGGCTGTCTGGGTTCAAAGATAATTACATAAAATCACACAGGTGCATAAGCTATCAATGAGAAAGATTAATGGATCTGAGTACAGATTAGAAGAGAAGAATTTCATATTTTACAACCAGATAAACAATACAAACCAAAACTGATATTACTTACAAAACAGCACTTTTATGAAAATAAAGCCTATTTTTTTTATTATTTGCTATTTTGTTTCTGAGTATATACATGCATCAGTGTCATGCTCTGTCATCCTAAAACAAATGCTTTATAGACTTAGATACTCTTTCAATTTGTCTTAAATAAGATATATTTTAATATCCTTAAATACAAAGCAGTCTACTGTACATAATGCAAATAATCAAACTTTAATACAATACATTAACATTAACATTTCACAATGTGCTCTATGAGAGAATAATATATTTTACAGAAGAGAACCAACGACTCACCATTTTATTAAAGTCAGCCCCAAAAGCTGGAACTGAGGCATCCACCTTGGTAAGCAATACAAGAGATATGAGAGGAACTGTTAACAAATCAAGTAAGTTTCTGTAACATATGAAACATTAAGGTTAGTAGTCAAGGTAAGACATGTCCAAAATCATATCTAAAAATAAAAAATATTTTAAGGAATCTGAAACTTCTAGGGAAAGGGGATGATTAAGGATCATTAATATATTAGAGACAATGCTAGATGTGTTAACAAAACACACTCCATAATTGTTCAAGGTTGCTAAATATCAGTTCAATTCTATAGCTATATATAAGATTAAACTATCTGCAGAAAGGTTTAAGGTGAATTAATCTAAGTATAAACAAAAACTGCTTTTTAATTACATTTTGGCAATGTCACTTCTAAGTGTCATGATAATCAGAGCAAACAAAAAACTTTCTTGCAGCAGTCATTACAAAACTCTATTGTCACTACAACCTAAACAGGCAATGTCTAATTGCCTATTTACCTGAGCAAGTCCATTTAAAGCTTTGCTGGACATCTAAACCAAATTGCAGAAATAGTTTAAATGCTGGCTCTCAACACACTTGCCATTTATAAGTAATGGGAGTAGGAATACTATTTAAATCAAACATCAGAAGCAAGCAAAGGAGAGACACAGGACCACGATCTGTAGAGTGTAAGGGATTCTGGGGTCTGAAGGGTTTTGTAGCAGGAAACTATTGCTTCATCTGCAGGCAGGAAAAGAGCTTCTCATCTGTTCATGCTACACTAAAACAAGGAGGAATTCAGGTACCTCATCCGTCTCCGCATCTATTTCTTGATACAACTTTCCGTATCTCCGATTTGCAACCTCGTCTTCAGACAGGTCAGAATTCTCTGGTTCTTTAACACTGCCTGTCTTTTCCATGGCTGCAGCCTTTGGACTAGGAATGTTCTTTTGACCAGGACAAGCAACAAATGGGTCTTGAATTGGTCCACTGTCTCCAGGCCAGCCTGTAATTATGTCACTTTGGCCATCTGACAGGAAGAAGCCACCACTCTTGTCCATGTCCTGCCAAGAATCCTTACTGGAGCTGTCTAAATCAACAGTTGAGTGAGGAAAGACTGCCCACTGGACAAACCCATTGCTAGTTGAAAAGCCCATTCCTTCCCCACTTTCTTGCCCAGTTATTGTAGACTCCCAACCCCCTGCCCATCCCTGGTTGACCTCACTGACCAAAGGGTCTTGGGTTGTCTCTCTCGAAACAGGAACCTGATTAGTGCAACTGGCAGAAAGGTCCTGGTTAGTCTCACTAGCAAATGCATCCTGGTTAATCTTGCTATCAAAAGGATCCTGGTTAGTTTGACTTGCAAAAGGGTCTGGGTTATTCTCACTAGCAAGAGGTTCTTGGTTATTATCACTGGCAAAATAGTCCTGGTTAGACTCACAAACAAAAGCATCCTGGTTATTATCACTAGAAAAGGTATTCTGGTTAGCCTTACTATCAAAAGGATCCTGGTTCTCATGGTTCTCACTAGCAAAAGGATCCCAATTAGTCTCACTAGCAAAAGGATCATGGTCTGTTTCACTGGCAAAAAGATCCTCATTAATTTTATTGGTGAAAGGATCCTGGTTAATCTCACTAGCAAAAGGATCCTGATTTGTTTTACTGGTAAAAGGATCCTGGTTGGGATCAGCTGTGAAAGGATCCTGATCAGTTTCACTGGAAAAAGGATCTTGGTTAGTCTCACTGGTGAAATAATCTTGATTATTTTCCCTGGAAAAGGGATCCCAATTAGTTTCACTTCCAAATTGATCTTGGGCAGTTTCACTGGCAAAAAGGTCTTGGTTAGTCTCACTGGCAAAATGATTTTGGTTAGTCTTACTGGCAAAATAGTCTTGGTTAGTCTCACAAACAAAAGCATCCTGGTTATTATCACTAGAAAAGGTATTCTGGTTAGCCTTACTATCAAAAGGATCCTGGTTCTCATGGTTCTCACTTGCAAAAGGATCCCAATTAGTCTCACTAGCAAAAGGATTATGGTCAGTTTCACTGGCAAAAGGATCCTCGTTAATTTTATTGGTGAAAGGATCCTGGTTAATCTCACTAGCAAAAGGATCCTGGTTTGTTTTACTGGTAAAAGGATCCTGGTTGGGATCAGTTGTGAAAGGATCCTGATCAGTTTCATTGGAAAAAGGATCTTGGTTATTGTCTCTGGAAAAGGGATCCCAATTAGTTTCATTTCCAAACAGATCTTGGGCAGTTTCACTGGCAAAAAGGTCTTGGATAGTCTCACTGGCAAAATGATCCTGGTCAGTTTCACTGGCAAAAGGACCATGGTTTGTCCTAGTAGCAAAAGGACCCTGGTTAGTTTTACTGGCAAAAGGATCCTGGTTAGCTTTACTGGTAAAAGAATCCTGGTTGGGATCACTGGTGAAAGGGTCCTCATTAGTTTCACTGGCAAAAGGATCATGGTTAGTCCCAGTAGCAAAAGGACCCTGGTCAGATTTACTGGCAAAAGGATCCTGGTTAGTTTTACTGGTAAAAGGATCCTGGCTGGGATCACTGGTGAAAGGATCCTGGTCAGTTTCACTGACAAAAGTATCCTGGTTAGTCTCACTGGTGAAAATATATTGATTATTTTCACTAGAAAAGGGATCCCTATTAGTTTCACTTCCAAATGGATCTTGGGCAGTTTCACTGGCAAAAAGGTCTTGGTTAGTCTCACTGGCAAAATGATCCTGGTCAGTTTCACTGGCAAAAGGACCATGGTTAGTCCTAGTAGCAAAAGGATCCTGGTCAGTTATACTGGCAAAAGGATCCTGGTTAGTTTTACTGGTAAAAGGATCCTGGTTGGGATCATTGGTGAAAGGATCTTGGTCAGTTTCACTGTCAATAGGATCCTGGTTAATTTTACTGGCAGAAGGATCCTGACTGGGATCACTGATGACATTATCTTGATTATTTTCATTAGAAAAGGGATCCTGATTACTTTCAATTGCAAACTGATCCTGGTTGGTTTCACTGGCAAAAGGATCCTGGTTAGTCCCAGTGGCAAAAGGATCTTGGATAGTTTCACTGACCAAAGTATCCCATTTAGTCTCATTGGTGAAAGTATCTTGATTATTCTCATTGGCAAAGGAATCCCAATTAGTTTCAGTGGCAAAAGGATCCTGGTCAGTTTCACTGGTAAAAGGATCCTGGTGAGTCTCACTGGGTAAAGGATCCTGGTTAGTTTCACTGGGCCCTGTAGGGTCTGATATGATTTCAGTAGCCCACAGATCTTCTGCTTGAAAAGGATCTGAAGTAAAACCAATTGCTTGGCCCTCTGTAGATGAACATTCAGAGCCAAAAATATCTCCCCCATGCATAGCAAAACAGTCACTGGCAACTTTCTGAGATATCTGAGAGTTTTCTGATTTTGATGGCCAAAACAGATCCTTGTCCGATTTGGCATATGAGTCATTGCCAGTATCAAATGGATCCTCCTCTGTTGAAGCACATAGATCAGGCCCTGAATCAAATGGGTCACACTCTGATTTGCAAAATGGGTCAGAGCATAATTTGGATTCTGAATTAGTTGAACTGTGTTGTTCAAGCTTTGTTGCT
Organism: Neoarius graeffei; assembly: GCF_027579695.1. Lineage (NCBI taxonomy): Eukaryota > Metazoa > Chordata > Actinopteri > Siluriformes > Ariidae > Neoarius > Neoarius graeffei. Next base: position 44,518,690 of record NC_083569.1, read on the forward strand.
TTATTAAGCTTTGTTGATTCTCTCATTGCCAACCGATCCCAATTAGCAATAAAAGTATGGCCAATAAAGCTTGTAACATGTATGGTGCTCTGTTTCATGAAGGATGAATCACTATCATCCACAAAGTCCCCTTGATTTAAATTGCTACTGGTGATATCCTGATCAGATATTTGTCCTTCATTCTCTGCAGATTCAAGCTCATCATCATCAGCACTGATCCATCCACTATTCTGATCTGGAGCATCTCCCCACTCCTCAGCAGTCTCATATTCAGACCCTGACCCATCCACATCTCCCTGACCTGTTAAGTACCACTTTGAGTTGTTTCCCTCTTCTTCTGTGTTTGATCCTTGCCCACTTCCCTCGGTGGCCTCTGTTATTTCTTGGCCAAACTCATTTGTGAATATAATCCCTGGCATGGACCTTCCAGCTCCACTGTCCTCTAAACCTGTGATTTTCTTTTCTGTGGTCCATCCTTCCTCATCCCCTGTCCACCCAGAGTGATATATGTCTGAGCCTGACTGCTCTGATGCCCACTGTTCCTCAGTACCCTCGTGAACAGGCTGCTGCTCAAATGGAGACTCTATCTTGCCACTCTTCAGAGCACACACTTCACAGTCTGGATTTGGCTCCTGATCATACTTTGTATCCCAACTTCTAACCTCGCCTGTAGCATCGCTTTGGGGCACTGTATCTGTGGGCCATCCTTCTGCAGGAGGCCAACCTTGCCCATCTGTTGCAGGCTGAACATCTCCCAAATCTTGACCTGCAGAACCAAAGTCAGCTGTCCAGTTGGCATTGAAGCCAGCATCTGAAGCCTAGTCAGAGAAAACATGTATTTATTGTCAAGACCAAGTCCTCAGCAGTCACAAACACAGAGTCTGCCTCAAGTAAAATACAGGAGAGGGCACATAGTTGACATGAGGGGTGTCAAACTTTTTTTTTTTGTACTGGGCCAAAGAATTACACTCAATCTAATGTTAAGTGGACTGGACCAAAATGTAAGATTAGTAGACCAATAACACATCACAAAACTGTGAAAGTTCATTCTTAGTGCACAAATGGATTGAACATACATACAAGACTGTGCAAGTCTTAGGCACATGTAAAAAAAAATGTTGTAGACCAAAAATGGCTTAAAAAATAAGGAAATGTTTCAACATTTTAAAAAAATACTATAAACAGAAGTAAGACATAATAAATGAAACAAAGTCAATGTTTGGTGTGAGATGATCCTTTGCTTAAAAAAATAGTAGTCTCAGGTACATTGAGTGCAGTTTTATAAGGAAATGAGCTGTAGGTTTTACTGAGCATCTTGCAGAACCAGCCACAGTTCTTCTGGACAGTTTGTCATACTTGCGTCTTCATTTAGCACCAAAACCCAGTAGCCATTATGTTTTCTTTTTTTAATCTGAAAAGTGGTCTCTTGTGCTGCTCAGATGCAAACTTTTTTTTCTGTAACATTTCATTTTGTGCTGGAAAACAAAATGTGTGGAACCCTAAAATGTTTTTCTACTGACTCGATAATGAAGTCATAAAACAGAAATCTATAACAAAGTTTGTCAGAAAAAAATAGGGCGCCTAAGACTTTTGCACAGTAATATATATATATATATATATAATTGGGTTTATATTTCATAAATATACACTAAATAGCCCATAATATTGAATTGGGAGGATAAATATTGTTTGCAAAATTATTTTTAAAAATGATTGTTGTAATTGTCTAAGTACTCACCCTATTGCTGTGAACTCCATACATTTGTTATTTTAGAAAGCAATATGTTCACAGCATCTAATTTCCAGCTTGATAACGAAATACACTCCATTGCCCAATTTTTCCCTTTAGTGGAATAATAGAAATCAGCTCTTTTTATTTCTATAATTCAATTAATCCACAAGGTTATTTTAATTTAGAGCACTGATTGAAAATTCATTCATTTGAAAATTCATGGTGTTAGTCTGACACCCTTGGTTTACATAATCAGGGTCATAGATAAATAAATCAGGGTCATAGATAATAAAAATGTCAAGGCAATTCTCACAGGAAATTATAGCAAATGTCTGTGAAAAATACTTTATATAAATTTATTAGGAAGTTTTCACTGGAACCGTTTCCGTGACAAACAGCAAAAACATAAGTATTAAACCCATAATGTTTGCAAAAAGACAATTTCTTAGTCATTATAATTATTATTATTATTATATATACTTACAGGCTGGGCCTCAGTATTTGTCTGGAAAACAGAGAAAAATGTATATCAAACACTTAGTGTATCAAGTCCTACTTGAGAAGCATTGTGTACAGGGCAAACAAGTACTGCGAACATGGCAAATGTCTCCTCATAATGCTTCATATATATTACAGTAACAAGGACAAAATAATTCCAGTGCACATTTACTGATCAGCATACCATTTAGTCCAATACCCAGAGACATAAGCAGAACAAAAAAGCTCTCTTACCGTCCAAAGATCCCATGAGAGTGCCTGGAAAAGGACAAAATAAAGAATCTGCATTAGATTTCCTATTGTTGTACACTATTATATACATTATTAATTAATGATGTAAAGCACATAGAAGATGCATGTTGTTATTTTCATAATCATGAATGTAAATCCCACTGATTGAGGATGGGACATGAGATAGAAAGGGACCTGAGATGCAGGTGATTGGGTTTGACCAATGGTTGTATTGCTGTCTGGCTTGAATGGGTCAAAGTCCAAGTCCAGGAGAGATTCTGTGGGTTTCTCATTTGGCTAAAAAAAGATGCATTTTGAAATTACTTGCAATGTCATATGATGCTTAGCAACTACAAACACATACCTTCACGAAGCTTTAAAGTAGTTATTCTAAAATAAAAAATAAATTTTCACATGTGCCTTCACCTGTGGTGAGGTGACACTGATCTCAGGAAAGCCTCCAACGAACAAGTTGATGATTTGCTCTTGGGGCATCTCCTTAGTTGGAGTGACTTTGGGAGGAGGAGGCTTTGGCGGTCCCATCTTGAGCTGATAATTATATGTTGTGGGCATACAATTATTTAAACCACCACGCCATGTCAAAATTTGTGTATCATGACTACGCTAATATATGCATGTCAACATCACAGTAAACTACTCTAAGCTACAGGTTCACTTACATCTTCACTCTGTCTCATGCAAAACAGAAAAAAGCAAATATGAATCAATAGAGATGTTTCTAAATTTCATGTTTTGTTTTAAAAGTTTACACTAAAAAAAAACAACATGCATTGAAGAGGCCAAGGTATCAGAAATTTAATACTAGTGCATCCCAAGCAATTAGAATATGGTCAGTAAACCTGCAAAAGACACACAAACTACAAACATGGACACTCAGAACTACAAGCCCCAAGATCCACAGCGCCCTCTGTCACCACAGTATTAATCACAGCTGACACTCATCTCCCTAATTAGCTCTTCCCCTACTTAAGCCACTCCCAAACACCACTCCAATGTGAAGTATCATTCTGTTTCATCCAGTCCATACCAAGCTTTGCTATTCTTTATCTGCCACTTGATTTTCTGACCTGTGCTAGCCCTATTTTGTTTATTCTCTTTGTCTCATCTATTCTACGTTGTTTGCCAATCACCCAACCCTCGCTTGCTTCCTGACCTCGCTTCTGGTTTATCGTTTTGGCATTGTCAACAGTCTGCTTCCCCGCTCTCCTCTGCATTTACATCCGTAAGTGCCTGCATTCTGATAGGATACTTTACCACCATGGATGTAGCGGAAGAGGCAAAGCAGACTGCTTTGAACGATCAGGGATGCTTACTGGGAGAACATCAACAGATGCTAGCAGATCTCAACACCCATATGATGTAACTAGCAACCATGATGTCGCAGGCCCTCCTACCATGCTCTGAGTCTCTTCCTAGCCCCGCGCTACAACTTCCTGCACCCGAGAAGTTTGCCAGAGATGCTCTCGACTGTAAGGGTTTCTTGCTTCAGTGCTCCATGTTTTTCGCTACCATGCCGAACCGCTCCGATAAACATAAGATCACCAAATTCCTTTCTTTTCTCACTGGTAAAGCGCTACACTGGGCAAGTACAGTGTGGAACAAGAACCAAGAGCAAGCCACTTCTTATGAACAATTCTTCTCTGTTTAAGAGAGTTTTTGACCATGAACCAGAGGGTATCGAAATTGGTGAAAGTCTGTTCTCCATTTCACAAGGTCCCCAAAGCATGGCAGAGTATGCTCTCGACTTCAGAACACTAGCAGCAGCCAGTAGATGGAATGAACCTGCTTTGAAAGCCGTCTTTCACCAAGGTTTATGTCCCACAATTCTTAGTGAACTAGCTTGCCGGGACAAATAACTCACGCTGGACTCTCTCTTATTGATTTAGCCATTTGACTTGATCATCTGTTGGCACACCACCCCTCCATTCAGGAAGGTACTAAGCCTATCACAACTTCTGAGGACAGTTTGCCCATGGAAGTCTCACGCACCTGGCTGTCCTGCTCTGAGCACAAAAGAAGGAGAAGGGAGGGTTTGTGCTTCTACTGTGGGAGCTCCGAGCATCAACTCAACCACTGTCCCATTTGTTCATCCCATACAGCTCCAGCAGAAGGTTCTACACACGTTGTGAGTCCGGTGAGAATTTAATTCAAGGTCTTTTAAAGTGCCAGTATTACTGAAGCTGACCAACTCCACACACGTCCTGTGTGCTTTTATCAATTCAGAGGCGGAACGGAACTTCTTCAGCTGCTCTATTGTGCAGAAATTCAACTTGCTCATGGTCCCCCTGCAGAGCGCACTTAGCATTAGGACCATCGATGGAGGACCAATAGGAGATGGTTTCATCACTTCACGGACCACACCGCTCCACATCCAAGTGGGCATTCTGAACACATCTCACTCTGTCACTAATACTGTAAGTCACGATCTTATTCTCAGCTATCCATAGTTGCAGCTTCACGATCTCTTGATTTCATGGCAGAACAAGGAAATTCTCCAATGGTCTCCAACTTGTTTTCAGAACTGTATCTCTCATCTCCAAGTCAATCTTTCATCCACTACTGTGGACAGTCCTCAACCTGACTCCCTGGATGGCATCCTGGAATGTTACGGTACATGGACCTGCAGGAGGCCTTTAGCAAGGGAAAGGCATGTGGGCTACCACCACATTGGCCCTATGACTGCGCTATTGACCTACTGCCAGGCATGTCACCACTACGGGGGCGTATCTACCCTCTGTCCCAGAAGGAACACACCACCATGGAGGAGTACATCCAAGAGGCCCTTAAGCAAGGATACATCCGCCCATCCAAATCTCCCACTTCTGCAGGCTTCTTTTTCATGGAGAAACGAGGCGGCGGACTCCGACCATGTATTGATTATAGAGGTTTGAACCAGGTATCTGTAAAATACCCTTAGTATTTCCACTAGTTCCTGCAGCACTAGAACAACTTGGATCAGCTATGATCTTTTCCAAATTGGATCGCCGCAGTGCATACAACTTGATCAGGATCAAAAAGGGCAATGAATGGAAGACTGCCTTGAGCATGACCGCTGGCCATTTTGAGTACCCTGTGATGCCGTATGGTCTTTCTGTGGTGCCTAGCATGTTCCAGTGCTTCATCAATGACGTGCTACGGGACATGCTAGGTAGCTATGCTATCGAGTACATTGATGACATCCTGGTCTACTCCCCAGATGAAGAAAGTCACAAGAAACACATCAGAATTGTCCTGAACTGCCTGCTAGAGAATCACATCTACATCAAAGCTGAGAAATGCAAGTTTCATCAGGTTCAAATCTCCTTCCTAGGATATATATTATAAGTGCTGAAGGAGTTAGCATGGACTCCTCCAAGGTCTCTGTGGTTATATCCTGGCCCACACCTACCTCTGTAAGAGAGCTTCAGTGTTTTTTGGGGTCCACGAATTTCTATCACTGGTTCATCAGGGGTTTCAACACTATAGTTACCCCCTGAACGACTTTGCTAAAGAAGGGACCACAGTGCCTCCAGTGGAACTCCAAGGCCGAGGAAGCATTTCAGCGTCTCAAGCAGGCTTTCACATCTGCTCCGGTCCTCCAGCATCCAGACCCCACTAAACCATTTACAGTAGAAATGGATGCATCTGACACGGGAGTAGGCATGATTCTGTCTCAGCAGTTTGGTGAGAAACAGAGACTACATCCCATAGCTTTCTTCTCAAAAAAAAAACTTTCTACAGAGAGGAACTACAACATTGGCAACAGGGAACTGCTTGCCATTAAGCTAGCTCTCAAAGAGTGGTGGCATTGGCTCAAAGGGTCCACTCACCCTTTTTATCATTCTTACAGACCACAAGAATCTGAAATACCTCAAGAAAGCCAAGAAGCTAAACCCTCGCCAGGCCAGGTGGGCACTGTTCTTCACGAGGTTCAACTTCACCATTTCATTCCGCCCTGGCTCCAAGAACACCAAGGCCAATGCTCTATCTCGTGGTTTTGGTTCCACGCACCAAGATTCTGTAAATCACCCCATTCTTCCAACTCAATGTTTCATACAATCCATCACCTGGACCAAGAGATAAGGAACACTCAACCACAAATTCTTCCTAATAACCTCCCACCTGGTCTTCTCTGTGCCCAAGCGATTTCGAGGTCAACTAATCACATGGGCCCATTTGTCACCCACCACAGGTCATCCTGGCAGTCATCACACCCATCTAATGCTAAAGAATAAGTATTGGTAGGAAAACATGCTTACTGAAATTAACCAGTTCATAGCTTCTTGTTCTACATGTGCTCAGGCTAAAGTTCCTAGAACCCCTCCTGCTGGCAAATTGTGCCCCTTTCCTCAGAGACCCTGGTCCCATATAGCTATTGACTTCATCATGGACCTCCCTCCCTCAGAAGAGAACACTTCCATTATGGTAACCATTGACCGCTTCTCAAAGGCTCTTAAGCTCATCCCCTTACCAGGCATCCCAACAGCATCTCAGACAGCAGAACTTCCTCTTCCAGTATGCGTTTAGGTACTATGGTATCCCAGAGGATATAGTCAGCAACCGGGGCTCACAATTCATTTCTCGCTTCTGGACCTGCTTTATGGAGAAGTTAGGGGTCACAGTGAGTCTTACATCAGGCTATCACCCACAATCCAATGGCCAGGTTGAGAGAGCCAACCAGGAAATCAGCTGCTTCCTGAGAATCTTGTGCATGCACAACCAGGGGGACTGGGCACGCTTTCTCCCATGGGCCAAGTATGCACAAAACTCCCTCAGACACTCCAACACAATTAACACCATTTCAGTACATACTTGGCTATCAGCCACCCCTGTTCCCCTGAGACAATGCACCAAGCCAAGTACAGGCCATGGAGGATTGGTTCACATGCAGCCAAGCGATATGGGAGGAGGTTCACCAATGTCTCAAAGCAATCAATACTAAGTACAGTATAAAGAATATACAGACAAACACAGAGGAGAAAATCCAGACTTCCCCCAGGTGACAGAGTATGGGTGGCCACTAGAAATCTTAGAGAGCCCAACACCTGCAGAAAGCTTCAGCCATGCTACATTGGGCCATTCAAGGTATTACAGCGCATTAATGAAGTTTCCTACTGCCTAGAAACCCCCCCCCCCCACAGTAGATTATCCCCCATGTTTCATGTCTCTAACCTTAAACCAGCTATCCTGGGCCCTCTTGCTGAAAACACTCCAGTCCAAGAACACCCTGAACACCTTCTAGAGGGGGAAGCCATCTACCAGGTAAATAAGATCCTCGACTCCAGACAGAGAAGAGGACAGGTAGAATACCTGGTAGATTGGGAAGGTTATGGAGCAGAAGAACAAAGCAGGGTTCCTGCCAAAGACATCCTAGACCCTCTCCTCAGACAAGAATTCCATGCCCAACATCCATACAAACCAGCACCTTGAGGTAGGGGGCGTCCTCTAAAAACTTCAGCTCCCAGAGGGAGCTTCTTGGGGGATGCTCTGTCGGTAAACCTGCCGAAGACACACAAACTACAAACATGGACATTTAGAACTACAAGCCCCAAGATCCACAGTGCCCTCTGTCACCAGAGTATTAATCACAGCTGACACTCATCTCCCTAATTAGCTGTTTCCTTACTTAAGCCACTCTCAAACACCACTCCAATGTGAAGTTTCATTCTGTTTCATCCAGTCCATACCAAGCCTTGCTATTCTCTATCTGCCTCTCAATTTTCTGACCTTTGCTAGCCCTATTTCGTTTACGCTCTTTGTTTTCATCTATTCTACGTTGTTTGCTGAGCGCCCAACCCTCGCTTGCTTCCTGACTTCACTTCTAGTCTATCATTTTGGTGTTGTCGACAGTCTGCTTCCCTGCTCTCCTCTGCATTTACATCTGTAAGTGCCTGCATTCTGACAAATACCGTAAAAAAGTTCATTTTTTCATAATTTAATTAAAAAAGGTAAACTTTTAAATAGTCTATATTCATTACACGTAAAGTGAAATATTTCAAGCCTTCTTTTGTTTTAATTTTGATGATTATGGCTTATAGCTCATGAAAATCAGAAATCCAGTGTCTCAAATTATTAGAATATTTCCAAAGATCAATCAAAAAAAGGATTGATAATACAGAAATATCCAACTTCTGAAAAGTATGTTCATTTATACACTCAGTACTTGATTGGGGCTCCTTTACCACAAATTATTGCATCAATGTGGCGTGGCATGGAGGTGATCAGCCTGTGGCACTGTTGAGGTGTTATGGAAGCCCAGGTTGCTTTGATAGCAGCCTTCAGCTCATCTGTATTTTCAGTGTGGGTGTTTCTCATCTTCCTCTTGACAATACCCCATAGATTCTCCATGGGGTTCAGGTCAGGCGAGTTGGCTGGTCAATCAAGCACAGTAAAATAATGGTCAGCAAACCATTTGGTAGTAGTTTTGGCTGTCCTGCTGGAAAAGAAAATGGGCATCTCCATAAAGCTTGTAAGCAAATGGAAGCATGAAGTGCTCTAAAATCTTCTGGTAGATGGCTACATTGACTTTGGACTTGATAAAACACAGTGGACCAACACCAGCAGATGACATGGCACCCCAAATCATCACAGACTGCGGAAACTTCACACTGGACTTCAAACACTTTGGATTCTGTGCCTCTTCACTCTTCCTCCAGACTCTAGGACCTTGATTTCCAAATGAAATGCAAAATTTACTTTCATCTGAAAAGAGGACTTTGGACCACTGAGCAAGAGTCCAGTTCTTTCTCTCTTTACCTTAGAAGGTAAGATGCTTCTGATGTTGTCTCTGGTTCAGGAGAGGCTTAATATTAGGAATGCGACAGTTGTAACCCCTTTCCTTAAGACGTCTGTGCGTGGTGGCACTTGATGCACTGACACCTGCCTCAGTCCACTCCTTGTGAAACTCTCCCAAGTTCTAGAATCGACTTTTCTTAACAATACTCTCAAGGCTGCAGTCATCCCTGTTGCTTGTGCACCTTTTCCAGCCAACCTTTTCAGCAGTGACCTCCTATGGCTTACCATCCTTGTGCAGGGTGTTGATGATCATCTGGACAACTGTCAAGTCAGCAGTCTTCCCTATGACTGTGGTTGCGTGTACTGAACTAAACCGAGAGATGCATGCTATTTATACTGTTTTACTCAAACTCGAAATGAAATATTCTCATATTTTACAATGGGTTGGGTTTTTTGCGCTGTAGGACATAATTTTCAAAATTAAATGTTTGAAACACTTTAGTTTGCATGTAAAGAGTCTAGAATATAGTATTAAATTTTCACTTTCTTAAATAACTAATGAAAAATATTTAACTTTTTCATGATATTCTAATTGTTTGAGATGCAACAGTATGTATGAATTTTATAATATTCTGTGTAGTCACAAACATGGAGAAGTGACACAGAAGAGATTATGTCAATTATTCTTATGCTGTTCACTCAAAACTGAAAGACATAATGTTTTCTCAAACTGAAACTGCTATCACCGCTAACTTCATTATCACAGTCTAATTCCATAACCAATGCATAGGATTAGAAAACCAAAAACACACAAGTGGATCATGGGCCTTATATACAAGTTACACTATATATTACATTTGTAAACACTGATGTGTTTTAGAACATCCAATATGATTTGTGTGTGTAGTTTCTGGACTAATTCTGAGGTTATTTGGTTTAGGTTATTCGGGGAAGAAGCGTTCCAGGGCTGACCTGTGAGGGGGATTTGGGTCGAGGAGGGCCAGGTGAAATAGGTCTCAGTGTGTGGTTGGGGCTGACAGCAGGGCTGCCCTCTGGACTCTCATCCTCAGGAGGTGTTGGGGTCCTGGCCAAGCGCAGTGGGCCTGAGTCACTGAAAATAAAATTATACAGTATACATGTTTTGATTTATTCATAACAGCAGAAAAGTAACAGTATTTAGATGAAATAAAGCAAAAATATTAAACAAAATGCCCACTGACATGAATACAGTAATGGTTCAATAGACTGTTGTGTTTGATATAGTAACTAAAGATACTATAATACTTTTATATGAATAATCCAAAGTAGGCATCCTTCAAACCAGCTAGAGACTGTCATAAACAAGTATATCAACTGATTATCAACATATCAAATGATGTTTCAGTATGTCAAATGGATCTGTACAGTCCATATCTACTGAACATCAAGGCCTATAGACTGAACAGAAATAAACTGAACTACAAAATGGATATGTTCTTCATTAAATATCAGCCACCATGTTGTGGTATTGTTTAATTTATTAATTAATTAATTTAATGGGTTAGCTGATGACAGTCAAACAATAGCTTTATGGGTTATCAACTTTATAGAGTGTCTATTTTGGACTATCCAAATAAAGTGTTACCAGAAGGACTACACAAAGCTACAGCACACACCACTTCACTATTGTTTCCATTTGCAGTGTGAAGAAGATATTTTGCTTCTGAAGCACTACTATGGCACTACTACAATACTGTCTAGTACCACAGCCCCAGGGTGTCTATCCTATATTACTGTCTGTTATCCATCACATACCTTCTGTGACAGCTATAAAAAGGAGGACAAACAGAACCATAGTACATGAATAACTGAATAAAAAAAATAGTTTCCAAACCATAGGTAGGGAAATTTAATAGTTCTAGAGCTTTCTATAATACAGTAAACGTGGCACGATTAATGTCCCAGGACTATGTGTATATATCTGTAATCTGTATTAACAAGGGCAAATAAATGAGAGATTCACCTGGGTGCACCTTGAATGGTGAACATTTTGTCTGAGTGTTGCTCTGCAAGCTTGTTCATCACCTCATACAGCTTGTGACAGAACTAGTGAAACAAATAAGCAAGAAATGGGAAAATCAGTTATAGTTTAAGTACATTATTTTTTTAAATGTCTCTAAACTTTCAGCTTTTGATGGAATTGTCTTTCTGATAATCAAGTGGAGGGCGGCACGGTGGTGTAGTGGTTAGCGCTGTCGCCTCACAGCAAGAAGGTCTGGGTTCGAGCCCCGTGGCCGGCGAGGACCTTTCTGTGTGGAGTTTGCATGTTCTCCTCGTGTCCGCGTGGGTTTCCTCCGGGTGCTCCGGTTTCCCCCACAGTCCAAAGACATGCAGGTTAGGTTAACTGGTGACTCTAAATTGACCATAGGTGTGAATGTGAGTGTGAATGGTTGTCTGTGTCTATGTGTCAGCCCTGTGATGACCTGGCGACTTGTCCAGGGTGTACCCCGCCTTTCGCCCGTAGTCAGCTGGGATAGGCTCCAGCTTGCCTGCGACCCTGTAGAAGGATAAAGCGGCTAGAGATAATGAGATGAGATAATCAAGTGGAAATAATCATTTATATAAATATACAGTATATCAATATTTATTCTATCTATCTTCAGTGGATATGAACAATCGCGCGCTCTGATTGGCTACTCTATTACTAGGCTATCAGCTCATATATCGTGAGTAGAGCAAAACAAAATAGCAGACCATGTTGCTGAACCAACCAAGGACAAAATAAAAACTGTAGTCGAAAACAAAACGCCCAAAAATACAAAAAAATGGAATAAAAGTATTTGATGGTAAGAACGTATCGTTTTTTATTTTTCAAGAATTATTATTATTATTATTATTATTATTATTATTATTATTATAGCATTTTTCACAAATTGCTACTGTCATTTCGCCGGTTTGTTTACATTCTAAGCGGAAATGATTTTGTTAGATATTTTGTATAAAGTTTTTATTTATCGAATTTGCAAAAAGTAAAAATAAAAATGCTCTGTTTCTCAAAATCCAGTGAATGTGGATATAATAAAACAGTTAGTCCACTCACTCATCGTACATGGCTTACAGCCAACTCGGTGCTACGCGACTCGTCGACTATCAGCTCATGTACGACTCGATTTCGTGGAGTAACTGTTCAATACCATATACAGTGGTGCTTGAAAGTTTGTGAACCCTTTAGAATTTTCTATATTTCTGCATAAATATGACCTAAAACATCATCAGATTTTCACACAAGTCCTAACAGTAGATAAAGAGAACCCAGTTAAACAAATGAGACAAAAATATTATACTTGGTCATTTATTTATTGAGGAAAATGATCCGATATTACATATCTGTGAGTGGCAAAAGTATGTGAACCTCTAGGATTAGCAGTTAATTTGAAGGTGAAATTAGAGTCAGGTGTTTTCAATCAATGGGATGACAATCAGGTGTGAGTGGGCACCCTGTTTTATTTAAAGAACAGGGATCTATCAAAGTCTGATCTTCACAACACATGTTTGTAGAAGTGTATCATGGCACAAACAAAGGAGATTTCTGAGGACCTCAGAAAAAGTGTTGTTGATGCTCATCAGGCTGGGAAAGGTTACAAAACCATCTCTAAAGAGTTTGGACTCCACCAATCCACAGTCAGACAGATTGTATACAAATGGAGGAAATTCAAGACCATTGTTACCCTCCTCAGGATTGGTTGACCAACAAAGATCTTCCCAAGAGCAAGGCGTGTAATAGTTGGCAAGGTCACAAAGGACCCCAGGGTAACTTCTAAGCAACTGAAGGCCTCTCTCACATTGGCTAATGTTAATGTTCCTGAGTCCACCATCAGGAGAACACTGAACAACAATGGTGTGCATGGCAGGGTTTCAAGGAGTAAGCCACTGCTCTCCAAAAAGAACATTGCTGCTCGTCTGCAGTTTGCTAAAGATCATGTGGACAAGCCAGAAGGCTATTGGAAAAATGTTTTGGGATGGATGAGACCAAAATAGACCTTTTTGGTTTAAATGAGAAGCGTTATGTTTGGAGAAAGGAAAACACTGCATTCCAGCATAAGAACCTTATCCCATCTGTGAAACATGGTGGTGGTAGTATCATGGTTTGGGCCTGTTTTGCTGCATCTGGACCAGGATGGCTTGCCATCATTGATGGAACAATAAATTCTGAATTATACCAGTGAATTCTAAAGGAAAATGTCAGGCCATCTGTCCATGAACTGAATCTCAAGAGAAGGTGGGTCATGCAGCAAGACAACAACCCTAAGCACACAAGTCGTTCTACCAAAGAATGGTTAAAGAAGAATAAAGTGAATGTTTTGGAATGGCCAAGTCAAAGTCCTGACCTTAATCCAATTGAAATGTTGTGGAAGGACCTGAAGCGAGCAGTTCATGTGAGGAAACCCACCAACATCCCAGAGTTGAAGCTGTTCTGTATGGAGGAATGGGCTAAAATTCCTCCAAGCCGGTGTGCAGGACTGATCAACAGTTACCAGAAACGTTTAGTTGCAGTTATTGCTGCGCAAGGGGGTCACACCAGATACTGAAAGCAAAGGTTCACATACTTTTGCCACTCACAGATATGTAATATTGGATCATTTTCCTCAATAAATAAATGACCAAGTATAATATTTTTGTCTCTTTTGTTTAACTGAGTTCTCTTTATCTACTTTTAGGACTTGTGTGAAAATCTGATGACGTTTTAGGTCATATTTATACAGAAATATAGAAAATTCTAAAGGGTTCACAAACTTTCAAGCACCACTGTATGGTGTAGATTGAAATATGAAATGCACCTAAAACTTTAGTGTTACTTCAACATACATTCCCACTTGACTTTTATTCCAATATGTCCTCACTCAGAAATAATTTGGGGCTAGAACAACACAATGATTTTGCAACCACAAAATATGTTCGCTTTTCTCTTTCTTCCTTCTATTAATAATCAAATAGTAGATGCTCCTTGTTATTACAATCAAAAATTTTGACTTACATAGAAGACCAAATATTGCATATAGAGTTGATCAGGATTTTTGAATAGGCAACAAAACTTAATTACGTGTTAATACTCTTGATCTTTCAGTTACATGCAGGAAGGAATTGAGACAGACAGAACAGCAGATTGTTGTGTAACACATCAGTTGTCCTGCAGAAGGCAGCATCGAGGATGTCTCTCACTACAAAGACAAGTTAAAATGGAGCAACACAGTACAGGCTAGACTACAAAGGCTATTCTGCAGACAACACTTTGCAGTTTAAACATGAGCTCCGGTTTCTAAAATAGGTTTTATTCTCTCTCTCTCTCTCTTATTGGAATGAAGGAAATGAGGCAATTTAGAAAACTTTTAGAAAGGATGCTAAAAATCAGGAGTGGGTAAATCATCAAATCAAATCAAATCAAGTTTATTTGTACAGCGCTTTTAACAATAAACATTGTCGCAAAGCAGCTTTACAGAATTTGAATGACTTAAAACATGAGCTAATTTTATCCCTAATCTATCCCCAATGAGCAAGCCTGTGGCGACGGTGGCAAGGAAAAACTCCCTCAGACGACATGAGGAAGAAACCTCGAGAGGAACCAGACTCAAAAGGGAACCCATCCTCATTTGGGCAAATCATAAATTCATTAGCTACTACACAGAGCAAGTAAACACTCCAGTATCAGGTTTTCATTGCCCAGATACATCTAGGCTTAAAATTTGATATATAACATATTATTCTATCCACATTCACTGGTATGAGCAATAGCGCACTCTGGTTGGCTACTCTACTACTAGGCTATCAGCTCATATACCATGAGTAGAGAAAAACAAAATGGCTGTGTGTGTTGCTGAACCAACCAAGGATGAAATAAAAACTACTTGAAAACAAACCCCAAAAAATACAAAAAGAAAAAGCAACAAAATATGGAATAAAAGTATTTGATGGTAAGAACATATCTTTAATTATTTTTCAAGAATTATTATTATAACATTTTTCACAAATTGCTCCTGTCATTTCGCCGGTTTGTTTACATTCTAAGCGGAAATTATTTTGTTGGACGTTTTGAATAAAGTTTTATTTATCGAATTTGCAATAAATAAAAATAAAAATGTTCTGTTTCTCAAAATCCAGTGAATGTGGATAGAATAAAACCGTTATTTCACTCAATCTCGTAGTACATGGCTTATAGCCGACTCGGTGCTACAAGCCTCGTTGGCTAGCAGCTCATGTACGACTCGATTTCGTGGAATAACTGTTAAATGTAATCACGTATGGAGAAATAGTTGGCTAGTTAAGTATATCAACACAGACTAAGGATACAAACAAAAAGTCAAGAAATTGTCAGTCAGTGTTTAATTATGAACTACATACGGTATTCTGTGTTCTGGTCTTCTGTCCTCATATTGCACACAAAAGACATTTTGAGTCTGTTCAGCATCTTTTTCTCTCAATGTATAATAGCTATGTAGTTCTACATTGTAGAACAATACTGAAGACATGGAAACTATGAAATAGCATATGGAGCATATATGGAATTATGTGGTAAACAAAAAAATGTTAATAAAACAAAACATGTTTCATATTTTAGATTCTTCAACGCAGCCAGTGTTTACCTTGATGACGCTTTACACACTATTGGCATTATCTTAACCAGTTTCATGAGGTCATCACCTGGAATGCTTTTCAATTAACAGTTGTGCCTTGTCAAAAGTTAATTAGTGCAATTTCTTGCCTTCTTAATGTGTTTGAGATCAAACAGTAAGCAGTAAATAAAAATACAGTAAATAGCCCTATTCCACAACTGTAGTAATCAATATTATATCAAGAACCGCTCAACTAAGTAAAGAGAAATGACAGCCGTCATTACTTTAAAACATGAAGTGTCTTTAAATTAATACAAAACATTGAATTAGAATGTGTGTCCAGACTTTTGCCTGGTACTGTATTCTGAATGATCATCAGTCATATTTGCATGTACAAATCATTCTTTTGTCTACCAGATCACCTCAGCTGATGTGTTTAGTGCAGATGAAGTATGACACACTATCGTTACAACATCACAGCATCGAGATGTGTCACACTATAAGAATCTCATTATGTTTAAACTTTTATTAAATGAATACTATTGTTTTTTTCTGGTTGTTGAACCTACTTGTGTAGCCATGGCAACTAGGAATAAAAAAAAAACTGATAGTTTGGATAGGAAATCTGCTTATCCCTGGTGCCTGAATTACTGATGTGTCTTCTGCTATAAAGTCATGAGTCATAATATTAATTCATTAATATTCATACACTAATAAATGCATAGATTCTGTGTTTTTAAAAAAAAAAAAACCTACAGAACATGGCACAGTAATCACAAAACTTGAAAGCCTGATTGTTTTTGCAGAGAAAGTTGAAATTAAGCTTATTTAATTAGCCCGGTAAGTCTAATCATATGTCTTGAAAGCACAAATTTTATGCATAAAGTGGACAACTATCAATATGTTTAGAAAAGATGACTAATTACATATGGCTCTTATTCAAACACTGCAATGGAAGAGGTGGTCTTGATTTAAAATATGTTGATGCAGAACAATGCACATTGATATTCCTCATGTAGAAGATTGCAAATAAGTTGTATCAAATAATGAGTAATGTGTTTCAAAACCAAGCCTTGACTTATTAGTTCTAGACTAGACCTAACAAGACCTAATACTGGTATTAGTAGTACTGAATTGAACTGTTTTAATTACCTTTGCCTTTTTCTGAATATGATCCAATAATATAACGACTTAAAGTCTTTACACATACTGTACAGTATGATTTGTCATGATGAGTTTTTTGTCCAACTGTCATGTAAACAACAGTAGACAGATGTAATCACGGGAAGAGAGTTTATTAAAAAGCAGGCTGGCAAACAGATGCAAAAGCAGTGTCAAGAAACAGACAAGGGTAATGCGAGGCATGGACAGAATATCAAAGGCTGAGACAAAGGGCAAAATCCAAAATAAAAAACAGTTAAAACCAGAAAGGCAATACAAAGACAAAAGGCTTGGTAATGTCAGACACAAAGTACAGCACATATACTACGCAAAGTATGTGTTACTGAGAGTCCTTATAAGAATGAGCTGTGATAGTGCTCTGAGCAGGAACAGGTGCATGTCAATTAGTCCTAATAAGCTTGAGCACATCACTGGGCATGAGTTGCCATTTGCATGCTTCAAGTACCAATGTGCGCATACGTAACACCAACAGTATATTTTTTTGAACAACTATCCTGTGAATAAACACTTTCATATCAAGTTCATGTGCAAAAAAGCACCGCTTATTTTTTCTGCAACAAGTTTGAGTTTTCTAATAATTCGTTTCATTGAACACACTCAATCAAACATGGCGTAGGTTCTGGAAACGGCATCACGCTGCTGCAGGCATGGCATTGCTTTTAATGTGAATATTAATATTGCATTAAATTCATCAATTATTTTTTTCGCACTTTCACATCATTTATTCGCATCATCCTGTATATTTAAAGGTAGACTACCTTTCAGATTTTTCAAGTGTAGGTCATAAAAAGAATTTTCCCTGACACCCAGTTATTTTTGTTTAGTGGACTGAAAGCTATTGAATTTGAAATCACAGACTTACAATTTTATGAGATTTTTTCAATACAACAATTAATTAATTTAGGACCACGTGGGGGCGGCATGGTGGTGTAGTGGTTAGTGCTGTCGCCTCACAGCAAGAAGGTCCGGGTTCGAGCCCCGTGGCCGGCGAGGGCCTTTCTGTGCGGAGTTTGCATGTTCTCCCCGTGTCCGCGTGGGTTTCCTCCAGGTGTTCCGGTTTCCCCCACAGTCCAAAGACATGCAGGTTAGGTTAACTGGTGACTCTAAATTGACCGTAGGTGTGAATGGTTGTCTGTGTCTATGTGTCAGCTCTGTGATGACCTGGCAGCTTGTCCAGGGTGTATCCCGCCTTTCGCCCGCAGTCAGCTGGGATAGGCTTCAGCTTGCCTGTGACCCTGTAGAGTAGGATGAAGCGGCTAGAGATAATGAGATGGGATGAGGACCATGTGGTCCTAAATTCTCTGCTATTTTTTCCTGCTTCACCATGACGTAATTCAAGATACTACATCATGCATCACGTGGTGGGCTTTCCCCATTTGCGCAAGGCATTGTGGGATAAAAATTTGAAACGGGAGAGGAAAATGGAGGATGTGACTGTGCGGCTGAAACGTGAAAGACCGACTACAGTAACGGAAAGCAAGAAGAAAAGACGTTATGTTGCGAAGGAAAGGAAACGCAGGACCAAACTAATAAATATCGGCGGTCAACGAGCACCTCGGTGTGATCAGCTGTTCATTTAGCGACAGAGTGACGTAACTGTCAGCGCACGGTCAAGGTAAACCTGTAGATGGCAATAATGCAACACTGTGGATGCCAGCTGCCTAAAACCCAGAAGAAGAAGAAAAAGGTAAACCTGCATATGCGCACACAGACTTCCTCTGTTTGCTTGACTGCACGAAGTGAACGATTTCATGCACGTTATTTGCTCGGGAATTCCCTCAAATTAAATAACTTCCCAGCCACAGAATGGCCTGATATTTTGTGAGATATTACAGAAATAAACATGTATCACAATGACCAAATTTCAGAGGGAACTAAATTTCACTGATTTTATTAAATCAGAAGGCCGTATAGCTTTAAAGGCCTTTGTGTCAATGTGCCCTGAATGTCTCAATAAAACATGAAATAATAACCTTCCCTCTTTGTATTCCTTTTCTCTACACTGATGATATTCTAAAATACAAAATAATGGAGGAATGGAGAGAGTTAAGGAAAGAAAGAAAGAAAGAAAGAAAGAAAGAAAGAAAGAAAGAAAGAAAGAAAGAAAGAAAGAAAGAGTGAATGATTGATTGAGAGTGATAGATATAGAAATGTCTGTGGTGAGGTTCAGTCTGGTGCCCTGCTGGCTAAAGCTAAAAATATACCACACACACTCGTCAGACACGACATCACGACCTCTAATGATAATATACAGTACTGTGCAAAAGTCTTCGGCACATGTAAAGAAATGCTGTAGACCAAAAATGGCTTAAAAATAATTAAATGAAATGTTTCAACATTTAAAAAAAATACTATAAACAGCAGTAAGCCATAATAAATGAAACAAAGTAAATGTTTGGTGTGAGACGACCCTTTGCTTTAAAAAAAAAATAGTAGTATCAGGTACAGTGAGTGCAGTTTTATAAGGAAATGAGCTGTAGGTTTTACTGAGCATCTTACAGAACCAGCCACATTTCTTCTGGACACTTTGACTGTCATACTCGCTTCTTCATTTTTCCGCAAAACCTAGTCGCCTTCATTATGTTTTCTTTTTTAATCTGAAAAGCGGTCTCTTATGGAATATGCTGCTCAGATACAAACTTTTTTTTCTGTAACGTATAATTTTGTGCTGGAAAACAAGCATTTGGAACTCTAAAATGTTTTTGTACTGACTCGATAATGTAGAAGTCTTCTTCTTCTTTTGGCTGCTCCTGATTAGGGGTCACCACAGCAGATCTTTCGTCTCCATTGCTCCCTGTCTTCCGCATCCCTGTCTTCCGCATCCCTGTCTCCCTGTCTACCACACCTGCAACTTTCATGTCCTCTCTCACCACATCCATGTATCTCCTCTTTGGCCTTCCTTGTTTTCGTTTGCTCCATCCTCAACATTCTCCTTCCCACATGCTCTGCATCTCTTCTCAGGATGTGCCCATACCATCTCAGTCTCATCTCTCTTAGCTTAATTCCCAAACTCTCTACATGTGCTGTCCCTCTGATGTACTCGTTCCTTATCCTGTCCAACCTTGTCACTCCCATTGCAAACCTTAACATCCTCAACTCTGCCACCTCCAACTTTGCCTCCTGTCTCTTTGTTAAGGGTACAGTCTCACCACTGTCTTATACATTTTACCTTTCACTTTTGCTGGGACTTTCCTATCACAAATGACTCCCGAAATCCTTCTCCAACTGCTCCACCCTGCCTGCACTCTCTTTCTCACCTCACTATCGCAGCCCCGATTTTCCTGCACAGTTGATCCCAGGTACTTGAATTCACCAACTTTCTTTACGTCTGCTCCTTGCATCTTCACTACACTCTCATCCCCATTCTCATTGATGCACATGTATTCTGTTTTGCTCCTGCTCACCTTCATTCCTCTTCGTTCCAATGCATACCTCCATCTCTCCAAACCCAACTCAACCTCCTTTCTACTTTCACCACATATCACAATATCATCCGCAAACATCATGTTCCATGGTGACTCTTACCTCACTTCGTCCGTCAAGCTATCCATCACTATGGCAAATGGGGCACGGGGCAGTCATCATCATTACAGGGGACTTTAACCATGCTTCCCTCTCATCCACACTCCCAACTTTCTACCAGTTTGTTACATGCACCACCCGTGAAAATAAGACTTTGGACCTGCTGTATGCAAATGTTAAGGATGCATACAGCTCCACTGCCCTGCCACCACTGGGCAGGTCAGACCACAACCTAGTCCTGCTCTCTCCATTATACAAGCCTGTGGTTCAGTAGCACCCGGTCACGGTGAGGACAGTGAGGAAATGGTCTCTTGAGGCCATGGAAACACTGCAGGGAGCACTGGAGGCCACAGACTGGGAGGCTCTGTATGAGCCACATGGTGAGGACATTGATGGCCTTACTGACTGTGTCTCGGAGTACATTGGGTTCTGCATTGACAACATCATCCCCACTAAAGAGGTCCGCTGCTACCCAAACAACAAACCGTGGGTAACCAGCGACCTGAAGGCCCTACTCAATGAGAAGAAGAGGGCCTTCAGATCAGGGGACCGAGCAGAACTCCAACGGGTACAAAGACAGCTTAAACACAGCATCAGGGAGAGCAAGGACAACTATAGAAGGAAACTGGAACACAAACTGGAGGAAAATAACATCAGGGACGTCTGGAGTGGGATGAGAGAGATCACTGGTTTCCAGAGGAGAGGTGGGGGTGCAGCTGAGGGGAACGAACAACGTGCGAATGAGCTGAACATGTTTTTCAATAGGTTCAACTCCAACCCCCCTCCCCCAGCTGCCCCCCTACTGATCCTCTAAGTAACAACTCCCCACTTCCTCCCATCACCTCTTGTCACACACCACTCCAGCCACCTCTACCTCCTTCCCCCTTGTGGACACTCACCAAGAACTTTTTCACACCCCACGCCCCTAGGATATCCCCAAAGCCCCCCCAGTCCCCCACCACTTCCTGCAGCAGACACCTTTCTGCATTACCCTCGTCACCTCCAACCTCCAATCCGCTGCTGACTCTCACCTCAGACCCTACAATACTCCCGATTCCCCAGCCTGGACTACACATCACAACCAGTCAGTTGAGGAGAGAGCTGGAGAGGCTCAAACAGAGAAAAGCTGCGGGACCGGACCACATCAGCCCTCACATGTTGAAGGCATGTTCCAGCCAGCTCTGTGGAGTTCTCCAGCACCTCTTCAACCTGAGCCTACACCTTCAGAGAGTGCCAGTACTGTGGAAAACATCCTGCCTGGTCCCAGTGCCCAAAAAAGGATGTCCTGCTGCACTGGAGGACTATAGGCCGGTGGCACTGACTTCTCACATCATGACGATAATGGAGAGACTGGTCCTGGCACACCTCAGACCACTGGTGTGCCTATCACAAGACCCCTTGCAGTTTGCATATCAGCCCCATGTCAGGGTTGATGACGCAATCATCTATCTGTTGCAGAAGGCCTATTCTTCCCTGGACACACCCGACACCGTAGTCCGCATCATGTTCTTCGACTTCTCCAGCGCCTTCAATACCATCCAGCCCAGACTACTGAAGGCTAAATTGGAGGACATGTGGGTGGGTGCTCCCCTTGTCACTTGGATTGATGACTATCTGACGGGCAGACCACAGTTTGTGAGATTAAAGAGCTGTGTGTCTGATCGTCTGATAAGTAACATTGGGGCCCCTCAGGGAACTGTGCTGTCCCCCTTCCTCTTCACCACATACACTTCAGATTTCAAGTACTGCACTGAGTCGTGTCATCTTCAGAAATTCTCTGATGACACGGCAATTGTGGGGTGTATTGAGGGTGGGGGGGGAGGCTGAGTACAGGGACCTGGTCGACCGCTTCGTGAAGTGGTGTGGGGAGAACCACCTGCAGTTGAAAGTGAAGAAGATGAGGGAGATGGTGGTGGACTTCAGGAGGAACAAACCCCTGCTGTCTTCAGTCAGCATCAGTGGGACAGATGTGGATATGGTGGCCTCATATAAGTATCTGGGCATTACACTGGACAACAAATTGGACTGGTCCACCAACACAGAGGCCATCTATAAGAAGGGCCTGAGCCAGCTTTATTTCCTGAGGAGGCTCAGGTCCTTTCATGTCTGCAACAAGATGCTGCAGATGTTTTATCAGTCTGTTGTGGCAAGCACCATCTTCTTTGCTGTGGTGTCCTGGGGTGCGGGCATCAAAAGGACGCCAACAGACTGAATAAACTGATCAGGAAGGCAGAGTCTGTTGTTGGCTCTAAACTGGTCACCCTGGAGGAGGTTGGTGGAGGGCAGGATTCTGACAAAACTGTTGGCAATCATGGACAATCCCTCTCACCCCCTCCACAGAACACTGGACAAGCTAAAGAGCAGCTTCAGCAACAGACTCATTCAACCCCACTGCTCCAAGGAACGATACAGGAAATCATTCCTACCCATGACAATCAGACTTTACAACTCATCTACGTCTGTTAGAGCCATGATCACACATCTGGACTAATTCTACCTGTCACTCTCTGCATCACATATTTTAGTGTTTACTATGGGACATGTGATGTGGGAATATTATCCGTATTGATATTTATATATCATATTTTTGCAATATTCGCATCCTATTGTACATTCTATGTACATACAGTGGTGCTTGAAAGTTTGTGAACCCTATACAATTTTCTATATTTCTGCATAAATATGACCTAAAACATCATCAGATTTTCACACAAGTCCTAAAAGTAGATAAAGAGAACCCAGTTAAACAAATGAGACAAAAATATTATACTTGGTCATCTATTTATTGAGGAAAATGATCCAGTATTACATATCTGTGAGTGGCAAAAGTATGTGAACTTCTAGGATTAGCAGTTAATTTGAAGGTGAAATTTGAAAACACCTGACTCTATCAATGGGATGACAATCAGGTGTGAGTGGGCACCCTGTTTTACTTAAAGAACAGGGATCTATCAAAGTCTGATCTTCACAACACATGTTTGTGGAAGTGTATCATGGCACGAACAAAGGAGATTTCTGAGGACCTCAGAAAAAGCATTGTTGATGCTCATCAGGCTGGCTGGAAAAGGTTACAAAACCATCTCTAAAGAGTTTGGACTCCATCAATCCACAGTCAGACAGATTGTGTACAAATGGAGGAAATTCAAGACCATTATTACCCTCCCCAGGAGTGGTCGACCAACAAAGATCACTCCAAGAGCAAGGCATGTAATAGTCGGTGAGGTCACAAAGGAGCCCAGTGTAACTTCTAAGCAACTGAAGGCCTCTCTCACATTGGCTAATGTTAATGTTCATGAGTCCACCATCAGGAGAACACTGAACAACAATGGTGTGCATGGCAGGGTTTCAAGGAGTAAGCCACTGCTCTCCAAAAAGAACATTGCTGCTCATCTGCAGTTTGCTAAAGATCACGTGGACAAGCCAGAAGGCTATTGGAAAAATGTTTTGTGGACAGATGAAACCAAAATAGAACTTTTTGGTTTAAATGAGAAGCATTATGTTTGGAGAAAGGAAAACACTGCATTCCAGAATAAGAACCTTATCCCATCTGTGAAACATGGTGGTGGTAGTATCATGGTTTGGGCCTGTTTTGCTGCATCTGGGCCAGGACGGCTTGCCATCATTGATGGAACAATGAATTCTGAATTATACCAGCGAATTCTAAAGGAAAATGTCAGGACATCTGTCCAGGAACTGAATCTCAAGAGAAGGTGGGTCATGCAGCAAGACACTGACCCTAAGCACCCAAGTCATTCTACCAAAGAATGGTTAAAGAAGAATAAAGTTAATGTTTTGTAATGGCCAAGTCAAAGTCCTGACCTTAATTCAATCGAAATGTTGTGGAAGGACCTGAAGCGAGCAGTTCATGTGAGGAAACCCACCAACATCCCAGAGTTGAAGCTGTTCTGTACGGAGGAATGGGCTAAAATTCCTCCAAGCCGGTGTGCAGGACTGATCAACAGTTACCACAAATGTTTAGTTGCAGTTATTGCTGCACAAAGGGGTCACACCAGATACTGAAAGCAAAGGTTCACATACTTTTGCCACTCACAGATATGTAATATTGGATCATTTTCATTCAATAAATAAATGACCAAGTATAATATTTTTGTCTCATTTGCTTAACTGGGTTCTCTTTATCTACTTTTAGGACTTGTGTGAAAATCTGATGATGTTTTAGGTCATATTTATTCAGATATATAGAAAATTCTAAAGGGTTCACAAACTT
This sequence comes from Neoarius graeffei, assembly GCF_027579695.1. Classification (NCBI taxonomy): domain Eukaryota; kingdom Metazoa; phylum Chordata; class Actinopteri; order Siluriformes; family Ariidae; genus Neoarius; species Neoarius graeffei. The sequence continues at coordinate 44,543,405 of NC_083569.1, forward strand.
TCACGCACCACTGTATTCATAGTATATTATTTAAGGTATGTGTATATCTTGTTTATATCTTGTTTTTTTTGTTTTGTTTTTTAATTTTCTTGACCTCAGTACGTTTTATTTTATTTTGACTTTAGTACTTTATTTTATTTCATTGTATTTTTTTATTGTGTTCAAATTTACCGGACTGCTATGACAATTTAATTTCCCTTTGGGGATGAATAAAGTTTATCTATCTATCTATCTATCTATCTATCTATCTATCTATCTATCTATCTATCTATCAAACAAAAAAGGACTCAAAGCAGATCATTGATGGAGTCCCATTTTCACCTTGAACCATTCAGTCGTTCCAACTGCACACCTCACTGCTGTTTCACTGTTCTCATACATGTCTTGCACCACTCTAATATACTTCTCATTCACTCCACTCTTTCCCATACAATACCATAACTCATCTCTTGGCACTCTATCATATGCCTTCTCCAGGTCTACAAATACACAATGTAGCTTTCTCTGGCCTTCCCTGTACTTCTCCATTAACATTCTTAAAGCAAAATTTGCATCCGACGTCCTCTTCCTTGGCATAAACCCGTACTGCTGTTCACAGATTGCTACCTCTCTTCTCAATCTCGCCTCCAATACCCTTTCCCATAGCTTCATGGTGTGGCTCATCAATTTAGTCCTCTGTAATTACTGCAGCTCTGTACATCTCCCTTATTCTTGTATATTGGGACGAGCACACTCTTTCTCCATTCATTTGGCATTTTCTCATTCTCTAGGATCTTATTAAACAATCTCGTTAGGAACTCCACAGCCATTTCACCCAAACATCTCCAAGCCTCAATCGGGATACCATCTGGTCCGACTGCTTTCCCAGTCTTCATTCTTTTCATGGCTGCCCTCACCTCATCCTTACTAACCAACTCTGCTTCCTGATTTGCTGTCTCCAACGAATCTGACCTTTTCTCTCTTGGATTCTCCTCATTTAATAAATCCTCAAAGTACTCTTTCCACCTTCTTAATACACTCTCTTTGTTTGTCAGCATATTTCCATTTCCATCTTTCATCACTCTTACCTGCTGTACATCCCTCGCTTCCCTGTTTCTCTGCCTAGTTAGTCTGTACAGGTCTTTCTTGCCTTCTTTGGTCTCCAGTCTTTTGTACAACTCCTGGTATGCATCTGCTTTCACCTTCACTACAGCTCTTTTTGCCTTCTGTCTTGTATCTCTGTATAACCGCCTGCTTTCCTCATCTCTCTGCTCATCCCAATTCCTCTTTGCTAGCCTCTTCTCTTTTATAATTTCCTGCACTTCTTTGTTCCACCACCATGTCTCCTTGTCTTCCTTCCTCCTTCCCGATGACCACCCTAGCACCTTCCTTGCTGCCTCTCTTACTAGTACAGCAGTAGTATTCCAATCTTCCGGCAGATTTCCATGACTACTCAATGCTCGTCTCATTTCTTCCCTAAACTCCTTCTGATGTTCAACCTCTTTTAGTTTCCACCACTTAATCTTCATCTCCACTATTTCACGCTTCCTCTTTTTCACTTTCAAGCTCATCCTGCACACGACCACTTGATGTTGTCTAGCTACACTCTCCCCTGCCATCACTTTACGGTCTCCAATCTCCTTCAGGTTACCCCTTCTGCAGAGTATGTAGTCCACCTGTGTAGATCTTCCTCCACTCTTAAACGTCATCCTGTGCTGCTCTTTCTTCTCGAAGTATGTATTGACTATTGCCAAATTCATCCTCTTTGAAAAATCAACCACCATTTGCCCTTCCACATTTCTCTCTCTTACACCATATCTGCCCATCGCGTCCTCATCTCCTCTGTTTCCCTCACCAACATGTCTGTTGAAATCTGCTCCTATCAGCACGCGCTCCTCCCTTGGTATACTTTCTACCACTTCATCCATCTTTCCCCAAAAAGACTCTTTCTCTTCATTCTCACATCCAACCTGTGGGGTGTACGCACACACAACATTGATTACCACTCCTTGAATCTCCAACTTCATGCCTATCACTCTATCCTACACCCTCTTCACATCAATCACACTGTTGACCAACTCTCCCCTCAAAACAATACCAACACCATTTCTCTTTCCATCCACTCCATAATAAAACAACTTGCATCCATCTCCAATGTTCTTGGCCTTGCTTCCTTTCCACCTCGTCTCCTGCACACACAAAATGTCCAACTTCCTTCTTTCCATCATACCTGCTAACTCTCTCGCTCTGCCAGTCAGTGTTCCCACATTCAGTGTTCCTACCCTCAATTCTAAGCTCCTTCCCTTCCATCTTTCACGCTCTCTCCTAACACGCCTCCCCCCTCTCTTTCTCCTTCTCCGTTTTGACGCAACAGTAGCACACTTTCCACCGGCACCCTGTTGACCAACAGTACCAGAGGCGGTCGTTGTTAACCCGGGCCAGGACCGATCCGGTATGGCATTTCTCTTTTCATTCCGCATGTTAGATTTGGCACAGTTTTACGCCGGATGCCCTTCCTGACGCAACCCTCTCCAATTTATCCGGGCTTGGGACCGGCACCAAGAGTACGCTTATGCACCCCCAGTGGCTGGATTGATAATGTAGAAGTCATAAAATAGAAATATATAACAAAATTTGCATGAAAAAAAAATAGGGTGCCTCAGACTTTTGCACATTACTGTATATGTAGTTACTGCCTAATTGACAGGTGAACTACCCAATGACTATCTTCCAATCAAAAGTGGTTAAATATAAATGTAAATTTATATTCAGATTATGCATCATAAGCAGCAAAGTGTTTAACTCCGGTTCTTATTATTTTCCATTCAGATAACAAAACATCCTCGGCAGATTAAATACATTCGGCTTAACTGAAGCTTTAAAAATAAGACAAAGCCCTTTGTCATATTTCAGTGTGTTTTAGGCCACAAATATGAAGAAGGATAAAAAGAATTCAGAGGGGACCATTTTGTAAAGCTAAATATAAAGCAAATGGGCATCACTTTTAGAGAGTTAAATAGGCCATAACTATCTCCGTTGAGAAAATCACTGTCTGCCCTGCAATTTAGAAAAACGCACAAGCCAGAATGTTGACCTTTTATGCATAATAGTCAAGTGCAGTGCTGCAAATCCAGCTGGGAGGAAGATGAAATTGAAAGGACAATAATAGTCTCTGCCTCCAAGGAGAAGAGCATGTTTTTCAGTGCATGAAAGCAATGCTTGCCAGACATCTGTTACTTTTTGTTAATGAATAGATTACCCATTTTCCACATGGTTATATCTCATCGCTTACATTTATTCTTATTATGATGGTATCTATCAATCACTTCCAGTCATATCACTGAAGGATCACATGATTGACGGATGAGAAATGCTAAGACCTTTAATACTCGTACACAGAAAATGTTAGCGCTTAGCTGAACCGTTTTTGGTCCCTGGAGCGAACTCTTACTGTTAGCTACATTAGCATATCTCTTACTGTGAGTCATGTGAGGCCACAACAGTGCAAAAGAGAAATGAGCATGATCACAATAAGCCATCATCAAGGGAGTAACTTTGATTCTGACATTGGTGGGGACACAAAAGTGATCCAAGGCAGAGATAGCCAACCATGTAAGTTAGCGAAAAATAGGTAGCTAATCAGAGAATGATATCTACGTTAGAGGGGGGATTATTAGCAGTGTCATACATTTAACCCTTTGTGTGCCATATAATCATTGCTCAGGTTAGGACATCGGTTTTATTGATCGTGATTACACAGTAGCGGCTGAATATTGGTAGGGACACGTCCCTACTGTAGCGTCCCTACCCAAAATTACACCCTAGGCCATCATCATCATTCTTTTTTTTTTTTTGTCATTTCATGTCCACTTAGAAGAAACATAATGATACCAATGAGATGTCGTTGTTGGGGGGGTGGGTTTGTTTGTTTGTTTTTTAGAGCATGACTTACAATTGAGATTTCCCTGTGAAATTTGGCTTCCAGGCTGCTGACACTCTTGAAGGTGTTCACATAAAATCCCACTCGACTGCAAAGACAAGAAGAGCACTCTATTAGAATATACAGATGACTCATGCTTCCAGGTCCCACTCAGCCATGAAAATGCTCACATCTAGGTCTCATAGCACTGCAAGAACAGCCTGAATGTTAAAATCTGCAAACTAATATTGGAAAAGCAGATGGACTCCAGTCTGATAGGCAATGAGTAACTCACTGAGGCAAATTCGTACCTCAGTCCTCATTGATCCATTGTATTATGGACATGCATAAAAGTAAAAGTTATGCCAAATAAAAAAAAAAAAGCAAGTAAAAGTAGTGTTTACAGGCCGTCTCAAAATATCGAGATAGTTGTTTAAGAGAGAGCTGGATGAACAGAAATTTTTATATGAGTGATTCCACGCTTATGGGTACTGAAATGGGGACATGAACTTATTCACCTAAAACCATTTCTTTTTTTACCATCAGGTCACAAAACATGTAATCTTTAATGAATGATATGTTAAAAGATAACTTTAATTTTCTGAGATGTAATAAAAACATATTTATATGCCAAAGTCAAGCCTATGAGTTCCAAAATGATGTCTGTTACATTACTTCTGTTACGATTGTCCATCTCGCGTCTGTTACAAATTAATTACAATCTAGCTATATACCATGTTAATCTTATTGAAAGAATGTGTATGTTTATTCTACTACACATGTTTATTAATTATATTTGCTAAAACATCACCTTCCTATGTTTCAAAAAGTAATTCTACATTGTTAAAATTGAGAATATATATGTCCACAACACTTCTGTTACGTTCTGACTTTGGCATATAAATATGTTTTTATTACATCTCAGAAAATTAAAGTTATCTTTTAACATATCATTCATTAAAGATTACATGTTTTGTGACCTGATGGTAAAAAAAAGAAATGGTTTTAGGTGAATTTTTAAAAATAAGTTCATGTCTCCATTTCAGTACCCATAAGCGTGGAATCACTCATATACAATACATTTTACTTTATGACTATATTTTTCCCCAGGTCATGACTGAGCAGAGCTCAATGGGAAAAACATGACTGAAACCATTATGTAAGCCCACTGCTGTTCCTCTAGTAAGCTGTAAATACTCAACCCTCTAAATGAAACACTCACTAGATCATATGTATTGTTATAATGCTATTCCATTAGATAATAATACACTCCTGTGCCAATCAAAGAAATGCTGTACAGCAAAAATGCCTTCAGAAATAATACAATTAAACATTTATACATAAAACAATTGCTGTAAAGAGCAGCAGTAGTAAATTAAACAAAGTCAGTATTTGGTGTGACAAACATCCATCCATTATCCATCCATCCATAACCACTTATCCTGTGCAGGGTCATGGGCAAGCAGGATCCTATCCCAGCTGACTACGGGCGAGAGGTGGGGTACACCCTGGACAAATCACCAGATCATCACAGGGCTGACACATAGAGACACACAACCATTCACACTCACGGTCAATTTAGAGCTACCAATTAACCTAACCTGCATGTCTTTGGACTGTGGGGGAAACACCCGGAGGAAACCCACGCAGACAACATGCAAACTCCACACAGAAAGGTCCCCGTCGGCCACTGGGCTCGAACCCAGAACCTTCTTGCTGTGAGGCAACAGTGCTAACTACTACACCACCGTGCCGCGCCTGTGATGAATATTTGCATTTAAAAATGTAGCAGTAGTCTCAGGTACACTTTAGGAAGGAAACTGGCTTATATGTTTTTGTCAGCATCTTGGAGAATATGCCACAGTACTCCTGGAGACTCTGACTGTCACACTTGCTTCAGTTTTTGCTGATAAATCCTGACAGACTTCATGATGGTTTTTGCCTGAAAAGTGGTCTATTGCATTCTGTACTGGCATACAAACTTTTACTTCTGTTTAAAAGTTTCTTTTTTATGGACTTTTTTTTTTTGGACTAACCCAATAATTCACAAGTCAAAAAATAAACATCCATCCATTATCTGTAGCCGCTTATCTTGTTCTACAGGGTCGCAGGTAAGCTGGAGCCTATCCCAGCTGACTACAGGCGAAAGGCGGGGTACACCCTGGACAAGTCACCAGGTTATCACAGGGCTGACACATAGACACAGACAACCATTCACACTCACATTCACACCTACGGTCAATTTAGAGCCACCAGTTAACCTAACCTGCATGTCTTTGGACTGTGGGGGAAACCGGAGTACCCGGAGGAAACCCACGCGAACACGGGGAGAACATGCAAACTCCA